>NW_023665455.1:0-274238 GCF_014743375.2 Drosophila subpulchrella | reverse complement strand
ACTTCCCTCCCACCAAGGGAAGCATTCTATAGTAATTTAACGGAAAGGGAATGCTCTCAGGAAGATTATGATCAAGCTCTTAAAGTTTGGTCGCATTTCTCATGTTCCACTCTTAAAGATTATTTAGAATTATATTTAAAAACTGATGTATTTCTTTTAACCGACATTTTTGAAAACTTCAGAAAAATTTGTATTCAAATTTATTCACTTGACCCAGCTCAGTATTTTACGACACCAGGTCTATCTTGGGAGGCAATGTTGAAAACTACAAATATTCAACTTGAATTGCTGACAGATATAGATATGTATAGATTTATTCAAAGTAGCATTCGAGGTGGTTTAGTTCAATGTTGTCATAGATATACAAAAGCAAATAACAAATATTTGTCAGATTATGATTCCTCGATGGAGTCTTCATTTTTAATGTATGTGGATGCTAATAACTTGTATGGTTGGGCAATGTCACAACCTTTACCATATAAAGATTTTAAGTGGATGTCTACCACAGACATGGACAATTTTGATATTAATAATATTCCAATCGATAGCAAATACGGTTATTTTTTGGAAGTGGACTTAATATATCCATACCGTTTGCATGATCTTCATAATGATCTTCCATTTTGTCCGTCAAATTGTCTGGCCTCAAAAGAGGATAAGGTAAAAAAATTAATTGCTGACCTGGGAAATAAGAAAAATTATGTAATACATTATCGGAATTTGCAACAATGTATACAGAACGGGTTAGTATTGAAAAAGATCCATAGAGGTGTTCAGTTTTTACAAAAGCCTTGGTTAAAGAATTACATTGATCTAAATACTTTACATAGGCAAAATGCAAAAAATAAATTTGAAAAACATTTTTTTAAATTATTGAATAATTCTGTTTACGGAAAAACAATGGAAGATCCCGAGCGCAGGGTCGATATTAAGCTTGTTAGTACATGGGAAGCTTCGGATAGCTCGAAGACTGGACGAAAAGCACATTGTGCCAAAGCTTTAATTTCAAAATCCAATTTTCATAGTGCAACTAAAATTAATGATAATTTATATGCAATTCAAATGAAAAGATTGTCCGTTCTATTTAATAAGCCAATGTATTTAGGATTTGCAGTATTAGACTTATCGAAATGGAAAATGTATGATTTTCACTATCAATATATGAAGCCAAAGTTTCAGGAAAAGTTACACTTAAATTATATGGATACCGATTCATTTATCTATACAATAAAAACTGAAGATTTTTATAAAGATTTTCGTAATGATCTTGAAGCAAAATTTGATACATCAGATTATTCAGATGAAAGAATTAATCTATATAACTTCAAAAGAGCTAACAAAAAAAGTTTAGGGTTTTTTAAAGATGAGCTTAACGGTAAACTCATGACAGAATTTGTAGGTCTGTGCTCAAAGGTTTATTGTTATAAAATAGATCAAGTTGAATCTTCACATAATAAAGCAAAGGGAATGAGTTCACGAAATCTTACAATTGAAGACTATAAAAACGTTTTATTAACTGGGGCCTCACTATATGGTAATAGAACAATGTTTAAATCAAAAGCACATAAAATAACTACAGTTAAGGTAAATAAAAAAATTCTTTGTGGCAAAGATAATAAAAGAAAACGTTATGTTAATGAAACACAATTTTTAGAGTTAAGTAACGAAGACCATGGTACGACATCAATAAAACATCAGAGATTAATTGAAAAAGATATTTTAGAAAATGTTGAATGGTTAGAATCAAATTCACTTTGCTTGGGTGAGAAGATACAAAATAATTATGTGAACGATGGAGAATCATTTATCTAAATTTCTTAAATTTCAAAAGGAATATATTGAAAAATAACTATTTTATAAATCAGTTGAATTGGAGATGTTTTATTATGATCGAGACTTTGGAAAATATAAATGAAAATGATTTTGAGTTTGTAAAAAGTATTTTTATTATATTTAATTTTAGTTTAAGACATTGTACAAAAATATTAATATTAAACTTAATATAAGATAAGATAAATATATAAATAAAATTAATTAAATATATCATTTATTATACTACAAAATGTCTTTTTTATTTATCCAGCTAGTCTTTAAAAACCCGAGCCACTTAACCAAAACTTTATTTCCTTTTCGCCTTACAACTTTTTCAACTAGGTATGTGTGGGGAAATCGTGTTTTTTTTCAGTTCTTCTTTATAGAATCCGCCCTGAATCGGGCTACCATCTAAATCTTCAAGTAAGTATGTTTTAGGGTATGTATTCTTCACCTTTCTAATTTTAAAGATTTCAGTTGTATAGTTTGGTGTATACCCTTTCTCAAAGACATGTTTATATATACTGATACGAACATGGTCCCCCTTACGGAATTTACTTGCAACAAATATTTTCAGGTGATTATACGAAGTTTGTAATATTTGTTTTTCATTGGAGGAATTGACTTTACTTGGACTCATTTTTATTGTTCTATGCACTCTATTATTGTATTTATTAATTAATTGTTTATACATATCTATCCACTTATATTTTCCATTGAAACTAAACTCACGCCACATTAATTCTTTAAGAGTTCTATTGAAACGTTCAACTATTGATGCTTTTAGAGTACTGAAGGTTGAATAATGATTTATCCTATAACTTTTCATTAATACCTTAAATTTAGAATTAAAGAATTCAGTGCCATCATCAGTTTGCAGGTTTTTTGGTGTTCCATGACCCGATTTAAATATTCTCTCCATGGCTTGGGAAACATCATTTGCATTTTTTGATTTTAATGCCTCACCCCAAGCATATTTCGAAAATGTGTCTATAACAGTCAACAAGTATCGGTACCCATCATTAGATTTTGAAAAGGCTCCCATTTCAACCAAATCTGCTTGCCACAGATCGTTTATACCCCTTGTAATGACTCGTCTTCGTTGAAAGTTTTTTCGAGATGGTCCGTGCAACTCATTTACGATTTCTCGCTTAATCATATTCTTCTAATAGGCTGAAAAGCGACACCTTCTAACTCAATTGTGGTTTTTTTCGGTAATGATACCGGTTTTGTTACATATTTAAATATATAGTCCTCAATGGTTTTAATCTTTTCCAGAATTTTGGCAAAACTTTGGTCAGCGCTGTCTGCCCTCTTATTATTCAATTCAATTTTATTTTCTAAGCTTGAAATTTTTGTGAGTCGACGATTAACATTTTGAGTTATAATTTTCCTTAAATCTTCTCCCAACTTTCCGAGAATCTCATCAGTATATTGTTTCGTTGCTAGATCATTGTTGTCTAAAGGCTTAGATCCGTTTTTGATACATTTATTTTGAGCATTTAGATTACCGTCCTCATCGATGAATAACCCCTCAGTAGAATTAACACGTCTTTTCAAATTTTCTGATCGTTCCTTATCAACAGAAAAATGTCCAAACTTGTCGACAGACATGATGTTTATAAATGTAAAACATATTTGTCCTTCTTATTTATACCCATTAAAATATAATCCTTTCTTCACGCAATTCCTCTAATATTGAAAAAATTTCGATATTGTGGCTGGTGTTACCCGCTCCTTTTGATGCTACTAAAATTTCCAACCGTTCGACTAACTCATTTACATCATTCCAATATACATAGTTTGGATTTGATTTCTGAAGAGTCATGTAACCAAAACCTGTTTTTGAGCGAAGTGGAGTAGATGTTGTAGGACTGAAATCTTTGTCTATCAACTTCTTAATAATATGGCTATTCTTGTATGCTCGTGTACCCTTGATTCTGTTATTAGGTTTAAAGCCTACTCTATGTATATTCGTTTCTAAAATAATTTTTTTATACATTTTCAAGTCTTGATCATCATAGTTTTCAGGTTTACTAAGAAAAATTAGAGAGTACAGACCAGGACCATTTCTTTATCTCCCAGTGTTAATGAATTGTTTGCTGTTTTTTTAGGTCCATAACCTTTATCCAACACATTTCCTCTGGTCAAATTACTGATATTAAAATCATAATTATAACTAGTGTTATTATCTTCTAGCTCTGCATCCACACCCATATCGGCCTCTTCTGTATACATTGGTAAAGGTGTTGTCCCTTCTTCTTCTTCACTCTTTTCCGTCTCCTTTTTCTCATCTTCTATATCTTCCTCTATATTCGTCTGTGAAAAGAATTGATTATAGGAATCACTATCATCGAAAGACCTTGGTGGAGTTATGTTTCGATTAGACTGCAGATCTTTCTCATGAGTTGTAAAGTATAAATCGTCAAGCTCTCTCTCATCACCATCGTATGTTTTAATTTGCTTCATTTCACGCTTTACTTTTATACTATCTTTTACATTAGAAACCTTTTGTTTTTTATTTTCCTTAACAAGTTCATGTAAGGGTTCAGTAATAGGTTTAAAAGTCTCCTCCAATTGTAAATTCGTATGATTTTTGACTTGTTTGAGATCATCGAATTTTCGCTTCAACGCAAATCTAGCTTTGGTTAACTGTGACAAAATATTCATTGTAGTATATTTTACAAACTTTATAGGTAAAAGATTTTAAATTTCCGAAATTTATGTAGTCACTCCTCAGTTACTAAACAATTACTGTTTAGGGAACGCCATAATCTGTAATATTTATACACCATTTCCGAATAAAAAATGATTCGATACATTTTCTTCATTATATTTAAAAAAGTGTATTTATTGTTATATTCTTAAAATCTCAATCTTTTTAATCATTACTGACTTATTTCTAAATACAAATTGTCATTACTTTTATAAATATTAAATTTTCCATCAACCATTTCATTGATGATATCATCTTGAAGAGAGGTGTACCTTTCCGGCATGTACAGGATGTGCTCCTCCAACTCGAGAGCAATAGATTCTCCAACCTTTGTTGTTTTGCGCTCCGCCTTGAGGATCGGGAATCTTACATTTTCAGGCATCCTTGTCTTCGATAGCAGTGTCTTTTTATTAAATTTATTGAACTCTTTAATTACAATATTCATCTGGTTTTCCTGATTCATGATGGTTGTTGAGGTTTTTAGACTTGGTACAGCTGTTCCACGTTGTATTTAGCTGTATTTTGATGTTTACTACCTGTATAGCAGTTGTTCAGTACTTGTTTCGTACTTGCTTACTACTTGTTTTAGCTGGTTAATAGCTGTTATTAGATGGTTATTATCTGTTTAGTAGCTGTTAACTGGTTGTTTACTAGTTGTTATAAGCTGGTCACCAGCTGTTTTGTGCTGTTATGAGCTGTTATAGTTTTTTTGTTAAGAATGATCAAAAATTCTTGTCCTCTAGATGACGTTCGATGTGAAGTAAAAACTTAGACTGTGAATTTGAACGCGTGCAGGTCCACTTTTTATACTATACAGAGTTCACACATACACGTACCCATACATTGATTTTCAACCCCCCAAATGTAAATTAAGCATTTAAATATACCGGTTTTGACTCCACATCTTCTACGAAAGAAAGTAGAAAAGCGAGGCACAGGTGTCCACAGTTGTATGTATCAAAGTCTTGAACTCTATCGTAATTGTATTGTATTCTATGACCCAAGTATTTCACAACTTCTCTAGGTGGCTGAAGATTTCCAAAACTATCGAAATAATGTATATTATTTTTATTTTTATTATATGCAACCCAATGTGTACCACTTGATCGTGAATTATCTAGGTTTACTATACCACACTCCCGACTTTTTGGTGCTTCTGGAAGTAGATCTCTCATAAACACTCCTCTAAAATGTGGGATATATTTCTTAGCAAAATGTATAATGTCTATATTTGATAGTGGTCTATTGGGTAGCAGAGAAATTAGTTTTTTCGCTTCTTAATTCCTTTCCCCTTACTGTAGGGCTTAAGAAAGAAACCATAACCCTTTCTATAGGGCTTGAGATATAATCCTTCTCCTACAGCAACACTTTCAATTTTCCTGTTGTGACGTTTTTTCTCCTCCATATCTTCTTTAGCCATTCTCGCATTGTTAATTGATTTTGCAATTGCTGCACTACCACTTGCTAAACTACCAAGAGCGCTGAGGGCTGTCAAGATCGGCACGATTGGTAGAAAACCTCCAATTTTGGGTACATTAATAACACGAGGTACTTTAACATTTTTCTTAGAACCGATTGATTGATGAATTGATTTACGTGCAACTTTAATTGCACTCATAATGTCTAATGGTTTTTGTTTTTTTAATGTCTTAGTAGCAACATTAATAACAGTCGAAAGGTTTGTCTTCTTCATTTTATTCTTCAATATCTTTCTCTTTCCTTTCTTTTCCGTTTTATTCAATCCCATACCAATTTTTTTCTTGGCTTTCATTATATTTGTAACAAAGTATGCTGCTGCTTTTTCACCAAGACTGCTATCTGGTGCCTTGACACGCGACCAGGCTTTGTCAATTAATATGGAGTCTGCCCTATGTCGTTCACTCAATGCCTTGTTTATTCCTTGATCACCACGTTCCAACCGTTTCTGTAACTTTGTACCCGGTCCACAAAAATTATATCCCGGAATATGGGCTTCAAACGGTAATGTATTGGTTAGCTTATCGACAAGACCACCACCGTGTTTACAATTAAAAATACGACTGATGCGATTATAAAAACGTTTCCCCATTTTATTGATGTTTAATCATCAAAGATTTCTCATTGAATGAGGTACATTAGATTAAGAGATGCGTTTAATTAGTCAAAAACAAAAAATTTTAGTTAGAAATATTAACGATGAAAACGAGAAAAATCTACCGCCACGACATAGTGCTCTCTTACCGAACACAATAAGGGCTCTAATTGTTGGGCCTTCGAATTGTGGTAAAACTAATATTATGTTAAGTCTAATAGAGAGTCCTAATGGATTAAAATTCGAAAATGTTTATATATTTTCAAAAAGTTTATATCAACCTAAATATGAGTACTTGGAGAAATTAATCAAACCGATTAAAGGAATGGGATATCATACATTCTCCCATAATGAGGGTGTACTAGACCCCAGTGAAGCTAAAAATAATTCCATTATGATATTCGATGACGTAGCTTGTGAAAAACAAGATAACATAAGATCTTATTTTTGTATGGGTCGACATAAAAACATCGACTCTTTTTATTTATGTCAAACGTATAGTCATATACCTAAACATCTGATTCGTGACAATGCCAACTTTATTATAATGTTTAAACAAGATGATTTAAATATGCGGCATATATATCGGGACCATATGATATGAATTATGAAACATTTGTGAAAATTTGTCAAAAATGTTAGAAGGACAAGCACGGATTCTTATTAATTAGCAAGGATAACGAAATGGATAACGGAAGATACAGAAAAGGATTTGATCAATTTATTATGATTTAAGGAGTAATTTCAATATAAAGCTTGGTTAGATACTTACAATGCCACAGTTTATCAAGAGATTTCAATATGTCTAGATCACTTGCATTATCCTTGAATGGAAATAGTTCCATTATAAATACAAACTTTTTTCCACCTATCGAATTGAATGGTCGATATGAGTGTGCTCTTATCGATTTTAATATGTATAATTCGATTCCAAATATTGATGAAAAAAATAACCTCTTCCACATCGGTGACAAGGTTATTAAAATTCCAACTGGATCATATGAATTGAATGATATCACCGATTTTATTTACAATAAACTAAAAGACTATAACCTTGAAAATACATTTAAAATTCAAAGTAATAATAATACACTTCAAGTTGAAATAACTACCATGCGAGAGTCAGTTTACTTTAATAAGGAAAGATCGGTTGGACAACTGTTTGGTTTCCATCAAAAATTACTAGAACCACATCCTACAAAAACCTATCGATCAGATCAGACCGTGAACATATTAAAAATTAATACAATTCGTTTGGAATGTAATATAATCAGCGGTTCATATGTAGATAATACACCGAATCATACATTACATGAGTTTGGCATTAATGTTCCGCCTGGGTATAAAATGACAGTGACACCACATAACCTAATTTATTTACCAATCAACTGTGACGAAATAAGAACACTATCTATACGCATAGTTGATCAAAACGGTGATTTGGTGAATTTACGTGGTGAAAACGTTTCGATTCGCATGCACATTCGGTTAATAGAATGATTATTTATAATAAAAGACGTAGCTTAAGTCCTCAGCCAAGCATTACTAACTGTAAAGCTATAGAAAGAGGATCAACAGTAAAGAGAAGCTCACTTACTTTGAAAAATAAAGTATTTTTAAAGTCGTTAGGCTTGAAGCTTCGAGTATAATATAAAAGGTGGAAAGGAAAACAATGAACGAAATTTTTAATGTTCGAGAAAAGGTTTACTCAGATGAGAGTATTTCGAAGAAAGAGTTTCATACTTGTTCATCGTATAATCAAACATTTAAACCAAACGATGAAATTCGAATTACTATTCAAAATCAAGACTTGTACGTGCTTCCTCACGAAAGTTACCTTAATTTTCAAGGAATTATTAGATAAGATTCACCGAATGGACCTACAACTGATAATGTTACCACTTTTTTTAAAAATAAATGTATGGCTTACTTTTTGGATAAAATTAAGTACGAAATAAATGGATGTGAGATTGATAAAACACGATTTGTCGGTATGACTACAACCCTAAAAAATTATATATCTCTGGATAATCTTCAAAGTCAAAATCTATTAAATTCCGGATGGAGCAGTGGAGACGAAATTTCTACGGGACCCCACTTTAACTTTTCTGTACCATTAAAAAATTTGTTGGGATTTGCTGAGGATTGTAAAAAAGTTTTGTTAAATTGTAAACACGAACTAGTGTTGATGCTAACTAAGAATCTTGGTGATGTGTTTGAACAAACCAGAAATGAACAAACTTTTAAGTTGGAAATGACGAATATAACCTGGAAAATTCCACATGTAACTCCGAGCGATTTTGCAAAAATTAAGATGTACGATATTATTAAAAGTGGTGTAAACCTACCAATCGCATTCCGGAGTTGGAATTCATATGTTAACCCAAAATTGGGGTATGGAAGTCAACACAGCTGGAATGTGAAATTGTCGGCTAACCGCGAAAAACCAAGATTTGCCATAATTGGATTTACACTAAATGGAGAACTTATCACAAATAACTTATCAAACTTGAAAGTTCACTTGAATTCTGAATCATATCCATATGATAATCTGAATGTTGATTTTAGTAAGAATCAGTATGCACACCTATATGAAATGTATACAAGATTTCAATCTAGTTACTATAATCGTGAATCACAACCATTTTTGACCCCAAATGAATTTAAATTGAAGGCCCCTATTATTGTGGTTGATATTTCATATCAAAACGAATCAGTGAAAACTGGTCCTATTGATGTGAGAATTTCAATAGAACTGAAGACACCAAGTCATGAAAATACCCAAGCTTACTGTCTCCTCATACATGACCGTTTAGTTGAATATAACCCATTAAACGGACTAGTACAACGAGTTGTTTAACATTAGAAAAATGTTGAAAGATAGTGTTTCGATTGATGTTCAAGGTTTCTTTGATAATAATAATAATTTTATTCTAAAGGAAATTGGAATTGTATTCGAAAAAGATCCAAACTTGAATAATAGTTTTTTAATAGAACCACCATATGATTTTACTTTGCTTTTTTTTTGACCCCAAATGAATTTAAATTGAAGGCCCCTATTATTGTGGTTGATCTTTCATATCCAAACGAATCAGTGAAAACTGGTCCTATTGATGTGAGAATTTCAATAGAACTGAAGACACCAAGTCATGAAAATACCCAAGCTTACTGTCTCCTCATACATGACCGTTTAGTTGAATATAACCCATTAAACGGACTAGTACAACGAGTTGTTTAACATTAGAAAAATGTTGAAAGATAGTGTTTCGATTGATGTTCAAGGTTTCTTTGATAATAATAATAATTTTATTCTAAAGGAAATTGGAATTGTATTCGAAAAAGATCCAAACTTGAATAATAGTTTTTTAAGAGAACCACCATATGATTTTACTTTGCTAAATACAAAGTCTCGAAAGACTGCAATTTGGTGAACCAATACACATCACAAAATTTTTTGGAACGATGGAGAAAATAATTTTCCACAAACTCGAAAGTATCTAAGGACAAATACAAGCGGAAAACAAATTATTTGTAAAAGTGTGGAAAAGAAACGATTTCTACAGAAGTTTTTTGGGAGTCGTCAGCTCATTAATATCGAGGAAATGGGCTGTCCGTCATTAAACAGGTTTAAAGGAAACCGGTTTCCCTATTGTGAAATACACCTTAAAGGCGGGGTTTGTGCGCTTAACAATGCATACATTATTTTGACATTTTTTAAAAGTAGCTCCAAAACAATAAAATAATTTTTATACATCATTTTAAAGTTGAGACTAGATGTGTAAAGACCTACAAGAAAATGAAATTAACAAAATGAAATTTCATGAGGAAATTGAACAATTTATTGAAGAATTCAAAGGACACATAATTGGTCAGCATTTTCAATATCTTCTAAACACAAAAACTATGTTCATGAATCGAGGTGGACATGATCTCAAAGCTACGAATTATGGTGAACACTTTACATTTTGTAATCCAGAAATGACGTCGGAAACGTGCGCCTGCTTCTTCTATGCAAATCGCCGGAATCAAAGCAGAAAATTAATTTCTATATATAATAAAAAATGTTCACAATACCAAAATAAATGAATAAATGTATTATTATGCTACAAAATAAACTTCTGACTTTTTATTTCGAGTTAAAATTACAGGTACGGAGAATGGAAAATATTTCCTTGACTGAGATTTGTCGGCTAGTTGTTGTGCGGTCGTGATTTCAACCCCATATTATGGGAACATATTAGAGCTAGAAGTCAGCCATGAGGTCGTTGGCGTGAGGCCCATGATCTTGTCAATGAGCGTGCGCCTTCAGGCTTGTGCATGTGCCCCTTTTATTGCGGTCAGGTAATGGACAGGAGCGCATGTTCGGGCAGCTCTTGCTTGAATCCCTTCTATGACATGTTTATGACCCATTTGTGGAAAGGAGAGAATCTTAGAGAATTTACAAGTTAAACGTTCTGGGGCGGAAACAAAAATGTGTGTTTGAAAATATTCCCCATCTGAGAATCATTAACTTGTGAGATTTATTTTATTGGGGTTCTTTTGATTTCTAAATTAATTTTACAATCATAGAAAATATTATTCCTCAACATGATCGGACATGTTCCTCTAAGATAACCATCTTTGAATACTTTGGGTGTGCGACCTTTCTCACGTGCACAGCAACACCTGTGATAATGAGGCAAAAGGGTACGTGATCACACCTTTCCCCAACATGATCGGATATGTTCCTCTAAGATAACAACCTTTGGATACTATGGTTGTGCGACCGTTCTCACGTGCACCTTTCTCACCTGACTATTAATTGCACATAATGAGGGGAAGGATACATGATCAATATTGTCACATGGGGATGTGGGGGCGATGGGGGCAATTAAGTATACTCTTTATAGACATGATCGTGACTTTTTTATGAGTTCAAAGTCCATTAAAATCACGTAATTTATTGGATTATGCTAATTGTCCCAGAACCCGCATAGGTTAATGAGGGGGAGGGGGGCTTGGGGCCATTAATATGCTAATTGTCCCAGAACCGGTCTTTCCCTACTACTCCCGTAACTCATGAACTTGTAAAATCCCAATTGTGAAAAATCCCAATTTTCTAGCTCTTGTTTCATAGATCTCAGCGCTGAATCGCTTCACTCTGCCTTCTACATATTTTAAAACGAAAAAAACGAATTATTAAGATTTTGAAATGTTCTGATCAAATTTTATTTATAAGGACATCACCATTTTTAATGACGCTGCCCCATTGTAAAAGACTCAAACTAATCATCTTGGGACAGTACTCCGGAGAGTCCCCCAGATCCAGGGAGTCCCCCAGATCCGGAGGGTCCACCAGATTCGGAGGGTCCCGAGGGAGCCATGGATCCGTGGGCTCATCCTGTTTGTTGGCCAGCAGCGACCTATTGGCCCACGGATCCATGGGAGCATGCCTGGCATCCTTTGTGCCCAACGTGCTGTCCGGATCCGCAGTGCCCAGCGTGATGACCAGTGTGTCCAGGAGTACCAGTGTGCCCAGGATGAGCTTCCTATCCGCCATGTCCGCATCCGGAGTGGGCAGCAGCACGTCCGTGCATGCACCTAGGCAAATCTGCCGATCGGCATAAATGGCTTGGTGCATGGGACCCACAGCTTGGCTCCCCGCAATGGCGTCCGCTGTGACTGCAATCGCGCTCCACATATGTACATGTGGCATGCGCATTGGCAGCGTTTGAAAAAACTTCCTAATCCCCAAGAAGCTGTTATGAAAAATCACTGTGTATAATAGTACGTGGAGTTCCCACAAATCAAAAAAATGTTTGGCAATCTTTAATTGACGTAAACAAGTTTTTTAAACTTTTAAATGGCTTAAAAATAATTATCCAATTTATTGTGATATTTCACTTCCATATAATGCAGAAGCTCTTTTAAAAGGAGTTAAAGTAAGTTGCCTTCTCGATTTTAATCATTCCGAATTGCCAGATACCAACCAACCAACCAAGAAAACCTAAATTAAGAAGCGGAATCTAATATCGAAAATAATTAAGACAATAATAATCGCACGGATAAAAACAAGATGAAGTATTTTCTCAAAACAAAAGTTAAATATACTCATAATTTGAACTTACTTCTTGTAAACTTTGGCATCAATGAAAAAGTAATTTTAATGCCGTTTGAATGATACAATACATTTCTTAACCCATTCAGTACTTATTGAAAAGGAAGAATTTGTGTAAACATCTACTTTTTAAACTTTTTTCCTCGACTTGAAAACTTAAATTTTTTACGCAAAAAGTTTCATCAAACAAAAATAATAGTAACTGAAAAAAAAATTTTTCAAAAATCATTTTGCTTATATTTTTTATGATTTTTTTAAAAATGCTTAGAAACATGCATTTAAGCAATATTTTTATTTTTTTCATACAAATTTTTTCTGACATTGTCAACTTCAAAAAATTATAAAAAATATAAGCAAAATGATTTTTGAAAAATTATTCTTGCAGTTACTATTATTTTTGTTTGAAGGAACGTTATGCATCAAAAAATATAAATTTTCAAGTAGAGAAAAAAAGTTTAAAAAGTAGATGTTTACACAAATTCGACTCTTTTCAATAAGTACTGAATGGGTAAAGAAATGTATTGTATCATTCAAACGGCATTTAAATTACCTTTCCATTGATGCCAAAGCTAACAAGAAGTAAGTTCAAATTATGAGTATATTTAACTTTTGTTTTGTGAAAATATTTTTGACCACCCCTGTATTTAGTAGCGGTTGTAACGGTCAATACCAATAAAGAAAAGCATTAGAACTGGGGGAATATACAAAATGGATTTTTAAGTCGATACATAGTAGATTTCGATTAAAACAGCAATATTTATTCTTTTTGCTCAACCAAGCAAATTTACGCCAATTAAATGCCGGAATATTCCATAAATTACATACAACTTCGGCAACAAAATAATTAAATAAAGCTAGTTTCCTTAGCATGATGTTACGTACGCCCTCCACATAGGAAGATTCATATAGAGAAACAACGACGAAACTTTAAACAGGGGGAGGGGTGCACGTGACTAACCAGACTCATACTGGTAAAGGCAGAAGAAAATGCAATTCGGCAGCTCTCGGGTGTCGCCCGGCCAGAACAACGGCCACGACCGACCAACTGGTAACCATACTCCGGTAGCTGGCAAAGGGCAACAGCCGGCCGTTGACTCCCAAGATAGCAGATATCAAGAAACAGTAATCCTAGGTGGGAACACCTAGTTTATCCGATCCATACCGGCAGCCAAATAAAAGCTCTAGTCTGTTATAAAAGACCTTAGACAAATAGCGAAAGGGAGAGAATCCATTTGGGTGTCTTGTTGACGGAAGCCGGCAGCTCCGAGGGAAGGCCACTTTCCCTGGGGTAGTCGTCCACGAAGTCTTCTGCCATCACACCAGGACCAGCCACAGTATCCAACAGTTCTTGAGGAGGACACAAATCGCAACTCGAAAGAATCTTATGTGTTGGACCAGCGCCACCATTGTCATCAAAGAACAATAAGGTCGACATCCGACATACTGTGATGTTTGTGGACGCAGTACCCGTGATTCCAATGCTCCTGAAATTTGTTCAGCTGTAGGAGCCATCCGACTATAGGCTGGCTGACCACTTTTTGTGGCCAAAAATCCATTTTTCGAAAGTCGTTAATAATAAAATCTAATGACGTCAAAGTGTTGGGAAAACTTCAAACTTCAATGTTACGTAACAGAAATTTTAACAGAGTCACGATCTGTTAAAGTATCGGCTGTTAAAACAGCTGTCGGGTGTCACGGGCGCACGAAATCTACTTTGTGAAAAAAAGAGTCGGTTTAAGATTATAAAAATAAGGCACCAAACAAAGATTTTACCAAACAAGTTATAATGGCATCGAAAGATAGCGGTTTGTACTTTATGTTTATGGTCGTCACAAGTTGGATTTGTTTGTGTTGTCCCTGTAATTGAGTGTTTTTTATAGTCGCTTTACGTGTATAAATTTACAATAAAAACGAACTTTAAATAGAGATATAAAGTGAGTTTCACCTAGTTTCACCTTAATATTTACACTGTGTTGTCGGTAGTTCAGTTCTTGTTCATATGAATGCTATCCTAAAGTGCACTTTTGCGCACTTTCGTCGCAATTTACCTTTTTAGGTCACAACCTCAGATTGGCCAATACAAAATTGTTTGGGATTTGGAGTTCTGGAGAGACAAAGCAGGCAATATTTGACAGATTTAGACCTTCGATATCTGGTTCAGATGCTTATGAGGATGTTTTAAAAAAACATAGCGAAGCTTTTTGTCATAGATTGTCCCGTAAATGGACATCTTGCAAAATAAATTTGAGTCATTTCAAAAGAAAGTACTTAACTTGGCTTACATCCCACATTGAGGCTTTCATAAATGGCAGGCCAAAATTGCCTTATTTGTTGCCGGGAGCAAGGGCTCAGAGAAGACCAGCTTAAAATTTTATCAAACCCACGGCTGGGAATATTAAATTATTAATAAATTCACCTAGTGGGGCTGCGCGTAAGGGCGGTAACATGTAAAAAATGGGCGGTGCCACACCTTTTTTCTAAATATATGTTCATTATATCAATATAAATCCAAATCAAAAATATACACCTTTATATTAAGTTTTGTTTTTAGGGTAAGTATTTTCTTATCTATTTTTATATTATTTTTTATGATATAACAAGAAATTTCTCCAAAAAGGGGCGTTGCCACGCCTTTTTTCTGTTAATTTGCTAATTATAAGCCCAAATATAAGAACCGAACTCAAATATTTGGTTTTGCTTGAAGTTATTAATTTTGGCCACAAAAAGTGTTTAGCCAGCCTATAGTGCATCCGTTCAGAGACGTAGCGACCAGTAGCATACGTCGTAGAAAGTAGTGAAGCAATATAAATGTGTAAATCGAGCCAACCAAATCTAAAGTTAACCCATGCATAACCAAAGGCCAATATCCTCAAGTAATACAATTGGATAACAAGTAAAAATAAAAAAAAACAAGGAAGAACGCTTTAGTCCAGTACCTCTACCTCAAAGGAAAATGGAGATATGCAAGCAGCAAAGCGAGATTGAAATGCGCCACCTACCGGCAATAGACAGATTTAAGCAATGTGGGCGTCAGAGTAGGCGTGGCAATATTTTGGATCAATCGATAGGTATTGACGAGACCAATACATTTCAGTTAAAATTTTTTATCTAGCATGAAAGTTGCGGGCGCCACAGGCCTGGGCGGCTTGTGGGCGTTATAGTGGGTGTGGCATAAGACTAAATGGAGAACTTATCACAAATAACTTATTCAACTTGAAAATTCACTTGAATTCTGAAACATATCCATATGATAATCTGAATGTTGATTTTAGTAAGAATCAGTATGCACACCTATATGAAATATATACAAGATTTCAATCTAGTTACTATAATCGTGAATCACAACCATTTTTGACCCCAAATGAATTTAAATTGAAGGCCCCTATTATTGTGGTTGATCTTTCATATCAAAACGAATCAGTGAAAACTGGTCCTATTGATGTGAGAATTTCAATAGAACTGAAGACACCAAGTCATGAAAATACCCAAGCTTACTGTCTCCTCATACATGACCGTTTAGTTGAATATAACCCATTAAACGGACTAGTACAACGAGTTGTTTAACATTAGAAAAATGTTGAAAGATAGTGTTTCGATTGATGTTCAAGGTTTCTTTGATAATAATAATAATTTTATTCTAAAGGAAATTGGAATTGTATTCGAAAAAGATCCAAACTTGAATAATAGTTTTTTAATAGAACCACCATATGATTTTACTTTGCTAAATACAAAATCTCGAAAGACTGCAATTTGGTTAACCAATACACATCACTAAATTTTTTGGAACGATGGAGAAAATAATTTTCCACAAACTCGAAAGTATCTAAGGACAATTACAAGCGGAAAACAAATTATTTGTTAAGGTGTGGAAAAGAAACCATTTCTACAGAAGTTTTTTGGGAGTCGTCAGCTCATTAATATCGAGGAAATGGGCTGTCCGTCATTAAACAGGTTTAAAGGAAACCGGTTTCCCTATTGTGAAACACACCTTAAGGGCGGGGTTTGTGCTCTTAACAATGCATACATTATTTTGACATTTTTTAAAAGTTGCTCCAAAACAATAAAAAAATTTTAATACATCATTTTAAAGTTGAGACTAGATGTGTAAAGACCTACAAGAAAATGAAATTAACAAAATGAAATTTCATGAGGAAATTGAACAATTTATTGAAGAATTTAAAGGACAGATAATTGGTCAGCATTTTCAATATCTTCTAAACACAAAAACTATGTTTATGAATCGAGGTGGATATGATCTCAAAACTACGAATTATGGTGAACACTTTACATTTTGTAATCCAGAAATGACGTCGGAAACGTGCGCCTGCTTCTTCTATGCAAATCGCCGGAATCAAAGCAGAAAATTAATTTCTATATATAATAAAAAATGTTCACAATACCAAAATAAATGAATAAATGTATTATTATGCTACAAAATAAACTTCTGACTTTTTATTTCGAGTTAAAATTACAGGTACGGAGAATGGAAAATATTTCCTTGACTGAGATTTGTCGGCTAGTTGTTGTGCGGTCGTGATTTCAACCCCATATTATGGGAACATATTAGAGCTAGAAGTCAGCCATGAGGTCGTTGGCGTGAGGCCCATGATCTTGTCAATGAGCGTGCGCCTTCAGGCTTGTGCATGTGCCCCTTTTATTGCGGTCAGGTAATGGACAGGTGCGCATGTTCGGGCAGCTCTTGCTTGAATCCCTTCTATGACATGTTTATGACCCATTTGTGGAAAGGAGAGAATCTTAGAGAATTTACAAGTTAAACGTTCTGGGGCGGAAACAAAAATGTGTGTTTGAAAATATTCCCCATCTGAGAATCATTAACTTGTGAGATTTATTTTATTGGGGTTCTTTTGATTTCTAAATTAATTTTACAATCATAGAAAATATTATTCCTCAACATGATCGGACATGTTCCTCTAAGATAACCATCTTTGAATACTTTGGGTGTGCGACCTTTCTCACGTGCACAGCAACACCTGTGATAATGAGGCAAAAGGGTACGTGATCACACCTTTCCCCAACATGATCGGATATGTTCCTCTAAGATAACAACCTTTGGATACTATGGTTGTGCGACCGTTCTCACGTGCACCTTTCTCACCTGACTATTAATTGCACATAATGAGGGGAAGGATACATGATCAATATTGTCACATGGGGATGTGGGGGCGATGGGGGCAATTAAGTATACTCTTTATAGACATGATCGTGACTTTTTTATGAGTTCAAAGTCCATTAAAATCACTTAATTTATTGGATTATGCTAATTGTCCCAGAACCCGCATAGGTTAATGAGGGGGAGGGGGGCTTGGGGCCATTAATATGCTAATTGTCCCAGAACCGGTCTTTCCCTACTACTCCCGTAACTCATGAACTTGTAAAATCCCAATTGTGAAAAATCCCAATTTTCTAGCTCTTGTTTCATAGATCTCAGCGCTGAATCGCTTCACTCTGCCTTCTACATATTTTAAAACGAAAAAAACGAATTATTAAGATTTTGAAATGTTCTGATCAAATTTTATTTATAAGGACATCACCATTTTTAATGACGCTGCCCCATTGTAAAAGACTCAAACTAATCATCTTGGGACAGTACTCCGGAGAGTCCCCCAGATCCAGGGAGTCCCCCAGATCCGGAGGGTCCACCAGATTCGGAGGGTCCCGAGGGAGCCATGGATCCGTGGGCTCATCCTGTTTGTTGGCCAGCAGCGACCTATTGGCCCACGGATCCATGGGAGCATGCCTGGCATCCTTTGTGCCCAACGTGCTGTCCGGATCCGCAGTGCCCAGCGTGATGACCAGTGTGTCCAGGAGTACCAGTGTGCCCAGGATGAGCTTCCTATCCGCCATGTCCGCATCCGGAGTGGGCAGCAGCACGTCCGTGCATGCACCTAGGCAAATCTGCCGATCGGCATAAATGGCTTGGTGCATGGGACCCACAGCTTGGCTCCCCGCAATGGCGTCCGCTGTGACTGCAATCGCGCTCCACATATGTACATGTGGCATGCGCATTGGCAGCGTTTGAAAAAACTTCCTAATCCCCAAGAAGCTGTTATGAAAAATCACTGTGTATAATAGTACGTGGAGTTCCCACAAATCAAAAAAATGTTTGGCAATCTTTAATTGACGTAAACAAGTTTTTTAAACTTTTAAATGGCTTAAAAATAATTATCCAATTTATTGTGATATTTCACTTCCATATAATGCAGAAGCTCTTTTAAAAGGAGTTAAAGTAAGTTGCCTTCTCGATTTTAATCATTCCGAATTGCCAGATACCAACCAACCAACCAAGAAAACCTAAATTAAGAAGCGGAATCTAATATCGAAAATAATTAAGACAATAATAATCGCACGGATAAAAACAAGATGAAGTATTTTCTCAAAACAAAAGTTAAATATACTCATAATTTGAACTTACTTCTTGTAAACTTTGGCATCAATGAAAAAGTAATTTTAATGCCGTTTGAATGATACAATACATTTCTTAACCCATTCAGTACTTATTGAAAAGGAAGAATTTGTGTAAACATCTACTTTTTAAACTTTTTTCCTCGACTTGAAAACTTAAATTTTTTACGCAAAAAGTTTCATCAAACAAAAATAATAGTAACTGAAAAAAAAATTTTTCAAAAATCATTTTGCTTATATTTTTTATGATTTTTTTAAAAATGCTTAGAAACATGCATTTAAGCAATATTTTTATTTTTTTCATACAAATTTTTTCTGACATTGTCAACTTTAAAAAATTATAAAAAATATAAGCAAAATGTTTTTTGAAAAATTATTCTTGCAGTTACTATTATTTTTGTTTGAAGGAACGTTATGCATCAAAAAATATAAATTTTCAAGCAGAGGAAAAAAGTTTAAAAAGTAGATGTTTACACAAATTCGACTCTTTTCAATAAGTACTGAATGGGTAAAGAAATGTATTGTATCATTCAAACGGCATTTAAATTACCTTTCCATTGATGCCAAAGCTAACAAGAAGTAAGTTCAAATTATGAGTATATTTAACTTTTGTTTTGTGAAAATATTTTTGACCACCCCTGTATTTAGTAGCGGTTGTAACGGTCAATACCAATAAAGAAAAGCATTAGAACTGGGGGAATATACAAAATGGATTTTTAAGTCGATACATAGTAGATTTCGATTAAAACAGCAATATTTATTCTTTTTGCTCAACCAAGCAAATTTACGCCAATTAAATGCCGGAATATTCCATAAATTACATACAACTTCGGCAACAAAATAATTAAATAAAGCTAGTTTCCTTAGCATGATGTTACGTACGCCCTCCACATAGGAAGATTCATATAGAGAAACAACGACGAAACTTTAAACAGGGGGAGGGGTGCACGTGACTAACCAGACTCATACTGGTAAAGGCAGAAGAAAATGCAATTCGGCAGCTCTCGGGTGTCGCCCGGCCAGAACAACGGCCACGACCGACCAACTGGTAACCATACTCCGGTAGCTGGCAAAGGGCAACAGCCGGCCGTTGACTCCCAAGATAGCAGATATCAAGAAACAGTAATCCTAGGTGGGAACACCTAGTTTATCCGATCCATACCGGCAGCCAAATAAAAGCTCTAGTCTGTTATAAAAGACCTTAGACAAATAGCGAAAGGGAGAGAATCCATTTGGGTGTCTTGCTGACGGAAGCCGGCAGCTCCGAGGGAAGGCCACTTTCCCTGGGGTAGTCGTCCACGAAGTCTTCTGCCATCACACCAGGACCAGCCACAGTATCCAACAGTTCTTGAGGAGGACACAAATCGCAACTCGAAAGAATCTTATGTGTTGGACCAGCGCCACCATTGTCATCAAAGAACAATAAGGTCGACATCCGACATACTGTGATGTTTGTGGACGCAGTACCCGTGATTCCAATGCTCCTGAAATTTGTTCAGCTGTAGGAGCCATCCGACTATAGGCTGGCTGACCACTTTTTGTGGCCAAAAATCCATTTTTCGAAAGTCGTTAATAATAAAATCTAATGACGTCAAAGTGTTGGGAAAACTTCAAACTTCAATGTTACGTAACAGAAATTTTAACAGAGTCACGATCCGTTAAAGTATCGGCTGTTAAAACAGCTGTCGGGTGTCACGGGCGCACGAAATCTACTTTGTGAAAAAAAGAGTCGGTTTAAGATTATAAAAATAAGGCACCAAACAAAGATTTTACCAAACAAGTTATAATGGCATCGAAAGATAGCGGTTTGTACTTTATGTTTATGGTCGTCACAAGTTGGATTTGTTTGTGTTGTCCCTGTAATTGAGTGTTTTTTATAGTCGCTTTACGTGTATAAATTTACAATAAAAACGAACTTTAAATAGAGATATAAAGTGAGTTTCACCTAGTTTCACCTTAATATTTACACTGTGTTGTCGGTAGTTCAGTTCTTGTTCATATGAATGCTATCCTAAAGTGCACTTTTGCGCACTTTCGTCGCAATTTACCTTTTTAGGTCACAACCTCAGATTGGCCAATACAAAATTGTTTGGGATTTGGAGTTCTGGAGAGACAAAGCAGGCAATATTTGACAGATTTAGACCTTCGATATCTGGTTCAGATGCTTATGAGGATGTTTTAAAAAAACAAAGCGAAGCTTTTTGTCATAGATTGTCCCGTAAATGGACATCTTGCAAAATAAATTTGAGTCATTTCAAAAGAAAGTACTTAACTTGGCTTACATCCCACATTGAGGCTTTCATAAATGGCAGGCCAAAATTGCCTTATTTGTTGCCGGGAGCAAGGGCTCAGAGAAGACCAGCTTAAAATTTTATCAAACCCACGGCTGGGAATATTAAATTATTAATAAATTCACCTAGTGGGGCTGCGCGTAAGGGCGGTAACATGTAAAAAATGGGCGGTGCCACACCTTTTTTCTAAATATATGTTCATTATATCAATATAAATCCAAATCAAAAATATACACCTTTATATTAAGTTTTGTTTTTAGGGTAAGTATTTTCTTATCTATTTTTATATTATTTTTTATGATATAACAAGAAATTTCTCCAAAAAGGGGCGTTGCCACGCCTTTTTTCTGTTAATTTGCTAATTATAAGCCCAAATATAAGAACCGAACTCAAATATTTGGTTTTGCTTGAAGTTATTAATTTTGGCCACAAAAAGTGTTCAGCCAGCCTATAGTGCATCCGTTCAGAGACGTAGCGACCAGTAGCATACGTCGTAGAAAGTAGTGAAGCAATATAAATGTGTAAATCGAGCCAACCAAATCTAAAGTTAACCCATGCATAACCAAAGGCCAATATCCTCAAGTAATACAATTGGATAACAAGTAAAAATAAAAAAAAACAAGGAAGAACGCTTTAGTCCAGTACCTCTACCTCAAAGGAAAATGGAGATATGCAAGCAGCAAAGCGAGATTGAAATGCGCCACCTACCGGCAATAGACAGATTTAAGCAATGTGGGCGTTAGAGTAGGCGTGGCAATATTTTGGATCAATCGATAGGTATTGACGAGACCAATACATTTCAGTTAAAATTTTTTATCTAGCATGAAAATTGCGGGCGCCACAGGCCTGGGCGGCTTGTGGGCGTTATAGTGGGCGTGGCATATTCGCGTAACAAACATACGCTGCGCTCAAGCTTACGGAATTTAAATCTGAAATCCCATTTCTCTATCGTTGATATTTTCCGAGATATACGCGTTCATATGTACGATTTCTTGGAGTTTGTGGGCGTTAAAGTGGGCGTTGCACTCTGCTGAAACAAATTTGCGCTGTGTAAGAGGCTCAGGAATCTGCACGCCAAATGTCAATAGCCTAGCTCTTATAGTTTCCGAGATCTCAGCGTTCATCCGGACAGACGGACATGGCTAGATCGACTCGGCTTGTGATCCTGATCAAGAATATATACTTTATGGGGTCGGAAACGCTTCCTTCTGCCTGTTACATACTTTCCGACGAATCTAGTATACCCTTTTACTCTACCAGTAACGGGTATAAACATTGAAAGCATTCAAACATGCGGTAAAATACATTTAAACTAACCGAATCAATAGACAAAGTGCGAATCATGATGAAGTATTAGAGAAGGCGAGTCTCTCTACCAGCCGTTAAAGAAGGCGCATGCCTCTGGCATAATATATCTATATATTTTGTGTTTAAGTGAATTGGTATAGTTAAGAACAGCCGTATTTTGGTGAACGTATATATATATATCCAATGTAATATTTTCCAAGGCCCAGGATCCGGAGCGGCGAGATCTCATCGCCCAGGACTTAAAGAGGGGGTAAGTTTGTCGGAACACGGTTCCTTTCTTATAAACATACATATATTTATATTCGTGTTGTATCCTACAGTTTTACAGACTACTATAAACTATTTCTGCGGCGAGTATCAGCCCTGTTGTTGTATGTACAATTGCAAGAGCGCTCTGAGCGAAGTTTGTAGTCGTGAATGGTCAGAATTTTGCTGATGTGTGCACCATCACAGGTGGTTCGATACTCTCCGCTAACAAAATAATTGTCAATTAAATTAACTCCATGTGCATTAGTCTATTATTACTCATCCACGGCGGACGCCGATATATAATATCTAATAAATTTATAATGTAAAAAAGAATTCGAAACCATGAAGTGCTAGAGCTTTATTAAGGGGGGTGTGCTGACGCGAGAAGTGGAGTAGGTCAAGAACAATGACATAACTTTCCAGGCACTTTAAATATTTATTCTCGTTATGTTGGAGAGGAGAGAGGCTTACCAAGATCCCACGACCCGAATACGACGTAGCTTAAACAATTTTGGAGATTAAAAAAAATGGTTTAAATTGCATGATTGATAATTACGCCCCAAGTGAGAATCATTGGGAAGATCTACACGGGCTTCTGTGTCTAAAAAACGAAACATGTAACAAGAAGTCACGATCGTTAAATAACCGTATTTCATCAGACCCTATTAGTGTTTCAGTATTTATGAATATAAAGTTTAAGGCCATGTTGCGATTTCTTATGTCTAAAAGATAACCCTCTGGGTGAGATAGAACATTATTCTTGGGGGATTGAATATCAGTCAAGAGGCTAACAACATTTCCACATTCTTTTATTGGTAAAGGATGCGCCAATTATCGACAAATCAAGTGACGAAGAGGTTGCCTGTTTTATTAATAAATATATTACGTGTCGCCTTCCTTCAAAATAATCCTTCCCACACACAATAATTACTGCATGCGACACAAGAAGAGCAAAAAAGGCCAATACTTTAAAAGTTGCAGATTTAATTTTCCAAGAAAAGCTAACAATTCTTAATCATGAATAGCGTTACAAATTCCATCTTCCTTCGAAAATTAATAAAAATCAAGAAATGAATGGGAAAAACATATTAACGATTACAATGCTCCCCTTTTACCAGCTTGGTGTGGAAATATGGATATTCCATTAATAGGAGAAAAATCTGGATCTTTAAGCACATACGTGTGTAAATATCAAACAAAAGAAGAAAAGTCATTTGCAACTTATGATTTTAGAGATTTCTTTGAAAACAAATCGGTTGCAAGCAATCTATGGCGTTTTGCAATGCGGTCCTTAACAAACCGAAAGAGCGGAGCACTTGAACCTGCTGACACATTACTTTAAATTCCTTTATTCGGCACCGATGAAAATACGACTATAAGAATAATATATATACGGCAAGAAAGAAGACGAAGAGTAAAATCAAGAATTGAATTAAATCATAAGAGTGGCGATGACACAGCTATATTTTTCGCCAACTGGGTCGACGTTCATTTGGAAACTATAAATTTATTTGGTTTTCAAGATTTGTTGATATACCCTTCAGTTCCAAAAAAAAAGTTTCACTTGTGAATCACCTTGGGAATCACGTGGGACATGTCCTATTGCACAAGTGAAGAACAAGTGACGCTCCATATAGAAAATTGTATGGGATGTCCGCATTTTCACAAGTGAAAATTCAAATGAAAATTTTTCGAAGTCCTACGGGATTTCACTTGTTCCTTATACTCATTTTTCGTATGGCCTGCACGTGCCGGTGACACGTCCCAAGTGAATCACTTGTGAAAATCAGAATTTTTCCATGAGTTTTCACTTGTGAAATCACTTGCAAGTGACACGTTCCAAGTGAAATCACTTGTGAAAATCAGAATTTTTCCACGAGTTTTCACTTATGAAAATATAGAATTTAAAGTAAATACATATTTAAATACATTTTAATTCATTTTAATTAGATGGTATTATTCAAATTTTCAACTAACGCACAATTATTGTTTCGGTTTTTTTGTAAGCTTATTTTTAACATTTGTCATCGCCGTTCTTAAACCTTTGTCCGGGTCCTCTGAATCCTTGGCTCCTGAAAAAACATTTGTTTAAAAAATGCGTCTTATTTGTATATTTACCATTTAGAGCTGTGTATAAACCCTTTGCGGGATTTTTTTGGCACAAAACATTTCATTATCCACTTTCGGCTAACGGAACCCATTGAATACCTTCAAAATTTACGTACTTTAAACTAAGATCAATGCACAACCTCTTAAACTTAATGTAGCACTTACCTGATTTTATTATATTAACAAAACGATTAAAGTAACTCTGCTGCGCACAATTAAAATGGATGCTTCCCTTTCAATCACTCAAACAGAATGCACCAAGTCTTCTCACCCCTTTACTTGATTTCTTTTGTTTTCTCTTCGCTGTTGGCGCGTGCCACTGCACTTATACCCTTTCTAAGGCAAAATATATCCGACTATATAATTTGTACTTCTTAAGTAAAAAATACAATACGAATTTTTTTTAAATGTTAATACTAATACTACTAATGTTTTAAATATTGAAATCAATTTTAAAGGACTAATTTTCTATAGTTACACTAAAAAAATATATTGTAATAAAAATGTATAATAAATAAACATAACATTATAAGTAAATCCAAATTACTTAATTTTACTATAATCAAATAATTTACTTTTATAAATCAATATAAGTTGTATGATTTCGATACACAATAATGCTCCAAAAATAGTAGGGCTTTCAGATGTCGCTGCTCCACGAAAATTTTTCCGCCGAAATATTAGTCGCTAGCCGAACATAACGGAGAGACGCAAAAATAAATAACGGACCGGCCGAGCGCGGAGTGCAGGCATATTATAAGACAAGAAAGAGAGGGAAATGTCCGAATATCTGCCTCTCTTTGTTGCACGATCGTTTTCGTGGGCAGTCTTCTACGCTGCGCCGACTGCTCTCTGCTGACGTCAACAGCGGCACAGCGTTTTAGGCACAAAAAAAAAACAAAAAAACCTTTTTGCCTTGAGCCGTGTCACCGCGTCCTTACTGCAGAACTGAAGGGTAGTTAAAGAAGAGCCAAAGAATATAATATCATATTCATATGAAAATGGTAGCATACGCAAACGAAAGCGGACATGTTTATAAAATCATTTTAAACCGGAAAATGCAACCGGAAAGTTATTATTGAGGTCTCCTAATTTTATTTAAGCCTTGGCGAAATATAAAAGATCTTAAGGGAGGCTTGGAAACCTATTTTGATACATTTGCAATGTGTAAAGATGAGTTGGTAGTAGACATGCAGTATCATGATAAATTAGAAGATTTGCTTACAATACGCGAAGAGTTTGAAAGTGAATTAGCTAGAAAATATAAATACAATACAAGACGACGATGAATGTGAGAATATTGTTGTAGTACTTCAAGTACTATTAGAAAACGAATTACATGAAATAAACCATCTCGCTTTAAATGAAAATGATATAACAATTTCTGACGAAATTAATCAGCTTAATATTGACCAAAAGAGAATATTTCACGATATTGTTAGTACTGTCTCAATAATAAATAAAACATTGAAAAATCCGAGACTATCTCTAAAAAATGTGTTACGTAAATTCGTTTCTGAAGTTGGAGGCACTGGAAAACAAGTCGTTGTGGCTGGTCCTACTGGTATTGCAGCTCGTAATGTAAATGGCCTAACTATACATAGATTGTTAAATTTGCCTGTTGAGCATGGATGCATTGCCAAATATACGCAATTAAACAATTAAAAATTAAAGTTATTGCAGGATAATCTTAAAAATGTATGCCTTATTATAATTGATGAAATTTCTAAGGTTTCAAATGTAACATTACAATTACGACTGTGCGAAATATTTGATACTTTGGAACACCCAGATGGCTGGTTTGGAAGAGTAAATATTTTTTTTTTGGAGATTTATTGCAATTAGACCCAGTAAACGAACCTTCTCCATTTGTTAATATGGCTAAAGAGAGATTTAAAAAACATTTTTCTGGTCTGCACCCTACAAATTGATGGATCAAGTTATTTTCTTATGATGAGCTAACACAAAATGTCAGACAACAATCAGATCAAGATTTTTCACACACCTTAGCCCATGTAAGGTTAGGCATTTTAGATGAGAAAGATTATCAGCTTTTATCTAAACGATAAATTAAATTAAATAGCGATACAATTGAAACATGTCAAGAATTTGAAATTGAACGTATCGAATCAAAGCTCCAACTAAATAATAATGTTTCTATAGTTCGAAAACAATTTTCAATATGCTTGGCGTATGCAATAACCATTCATAAAAGCCAAGGGCCAACAATCACTTCCGGAGTTGTTGATATTGGTGATAATATATTCGCAAATGGTCAAACTTATTGTTCACGTCAAAAGGGCGTTTAATTTTAGGAGGCAGTGTCGAGCGGCAGTTTTATCCAGATGTCTACATCTCGCGCGCTCGCATTGCCGTCCGCTCTCCCTCTCCATCTCTCCCCTAAGTCTCCGCTCTGCTCTGGAGCGCTTAAGTTAAGTTAGGCTTAGGCAGTTCATGTTTCAAAGTGTACTAATAAACACCTACGCTCGTCGCGAAAAAACCCCAAAAGTACTCCCGTGTTTTTTTGGGTACCATTCAGTCTTGGGGCTTCAACTATTTCCATCGATCAAGCCGCACCGCCCCAACATTTTGGTCCTTCGAGCCGGATTTCAAAATCTTTGGATTTTCCTCTCCTGGAGTTTTCTTTGATTTTGTCCCAGCAGGCTTGAACCGCTCCAGATAAGTTCCACTTACTATAATTGCCGGTCATACGCCAGTTTTTCGAACCCTATTTCGACTAACTTTCTGTATGATATATTGTCTAAATCCAAAAGTGATTAATCCGACGCAACGGCATTTAATATATGTATTTCGATTCCGTTACTTGTGCCCGACAATATTCCAGTTTCCTTTGCCCACAATTGTACACTTGAAACAATTCCAGAAGATATTTCAGTGCTACTATTCAACAAAAATATTTCACAAATATATTTTCAATTCCAAATGTGTGTAAAATATAACTCAGCCACAGTAAAAAATTCCCGATCATAAAGATTGTCCTTAAGATTTGCACTCTTTATTTTATACTGTGTTCCAGCTGCATGTGTATATTTACAAAAACAATCTAATACAGTCCACTCGAACTACTTTTTTCTAATACAGTCCACTCCAACTACTTTTCTCGACCTACAAATACGGCTAAACTATTTCTAAAATTAAAAACAAAGTGACAATATCCACAAATTTACTCCAGCAAATCGTTTGGAATTTAGTTGTGCAGGTGACAAACAAACGCACCGACATACAAACATAAGCGAAGTCTTTCCAATTCCCGCAACGTTATTCCGCTATTCGCACCCCACATATGTACATATGTACAGTGTGCATACATACGTATATCGCCAGTGCACAGTGGGTCAAGAGCTCACAAAAAGTGTTCTTTTCAAACAAACAATATTAAAGTCCGTAATTCCTTACATAAGTCCGACATTCCGATATAATAAATATTTATTGCCTATCCGACAGTGTGACCGTATATATTTACAATCTTAATTGGTTCCTAAATTCCAATTTGATTCCAATCCGTTTCCTTACATCTGAATTAAAATTCTAAATTATTTAACGTCATGGCAACATCAGTAAAATCCGCTTTAACCCGATTTATGGCCACAGCTGACTGTCTGATCCACTTTGAGGCCACTGTGAACGCTCCAGGTGCTCCTACACCAACGTTATCCGCCTGTAACATCCGTCGCGATCACCTCAATTCCTTGTGGCAAACGGTAAAGGCATCATACGACATATGCTCCGACAGCATTATATCTGCAGGCGAGAGCGCCGCAGACACAAAATCCATACTAAAGTCCACGTATTACCAAACGTACTCCACTTACGAAATATTTGCCGCGCAGTTGATGGAACAAATCCAAAAAGGCTCCTCCCAAATACCTCAAGCTCCAGTAACTCCGTCCCGAAATTCCACGTCTTATGGCTGTCGGCTCCCTCCTATCGACACAGAGGTTTTCTCCGGCGACTATCTTCGCTGGCCGACTTTCCGGGACCTTTTCACGGCAATATACATAGACAATCCGAGTCTAACGCCCGTTGAAAAATTATTCCACTTAAATTCAAAAACAAATGGCGAAGCTCATTCCATAGTTTCAAGATCCCCACTCACCAATGATGGCTTTCGCTCAGCCTGGAATAACCTAACTGAGCGTTTCGAAAATAAGCGATTGCAGGTGAACAGTCACCTGAAAACACTTTTCAAAGTGCAATCCATAGCACAGGAGTCGGGAGCAGCCTTAAAGGAACTTCAACGCACTTTTCAAGGTTGCTTAACTTCCTTAAAATTTTCCGGTGTTAATATTGAGAATTGGGACCCTATCCTGGTTTATATGTGCTCGACAAAACTACCAAAGCTCACTCTCTCATTATGGGAGCAATCCATCCAAAATAAAGCCGAAATTCCTACGTGGCTTGAGCTTGATTCATATTTGACAGAGCGCCATCGAACTCTTGAGGCCGTCGATAGCTTCCGATCTGCCAATTTCCACCACGTCCAGTCCAAAGACACAAATCGAGTGGCAGAATTTCCAAAAATAAATTCCTTCAACACAAGGTTAGTTCCGATACCCAAGGGCTGCGATCTGTGTTCCAAGAAGAACCACCCCGTGCGTATATGTCCACGCTTCCTACAGATGACGGTAGACGATCGCCTAGCCTGTATTCAAAGGAAGCAGTTGTGCTCCAATTGCTTTGCAAGTAGCCATCAATTCCGGGATTGCACAAGCGCTCACAACTGTCTCACTTGCCAAGATCGGCATCACACATTGCTGCATCGAAACAGCGGCCCTACTACTCCGACGATTCCATCCGACCCTCCAAGGCCAGTAACCGCCTCAGTTCCACACATCATTTCGTCCTATTCAGCGCAGTTTCCGTACAAAAAGTCCCTCCTAAGAATACTCCATCCGAGTATTGGGTTCCATACCCATCCTTGGATGGCAGACGTACTCGAGGTATTAAATCCTACCAATGCCGAGTCTGCCAAAAGATCCATCCTCTACGGAAGTGCCACCACTTTCTACGGCTAAGCCCCCAGAATCGGCTCCAGGAAGTACATATCCAGAAGTACTGCTCCAATTGCTTGGCTCACAATCATACCAAGGACTCCTGCCGTAGTGGTCATCACTGCCACAAGTGTGGAAAGGACCACCACTCTCTCCTACATACCGACGACCGATCTACACTTCCAACGTATTCCTGAGCCTACTATCCTGAGGTTCTTGCTACGGGTGTCCTCGCAAGGGGGGGGAGAATGTTCACGTCAAAAGGGCGTTTAATTTCAGGAGGCAGTGTCGAGCGGCAGTTTTATCCAGATGTCTACATCTCGCGCGCTCGCACTGCCGTCCGCTCTCCCTCTCCATCTCTCCCCTAAGTCTCCGCTCTGCTCTGGAGCGCTTAAGTTAAGTTAGGCTTAGGCAGTTCATGTTTCAAAGTGTACTAATAAACACCTACGCTCGTCGCGAAAAAACCCCAAAAGTACTCCCGTGTTTTTTTGGGTACCATTCAGTCTTGGGGCTTCAACTATTTCCATCGATCAAGCCGCACCGCCCCAACACTTATGTTGCTTTATCTCGTTTGAAATCCGTTTCCGGCCTACATATGGTCAACCTTAATTAAGACAAATGATGGTGCTATTATAGAATACAATCAATTAAGAAGTAAATATATAAAAGCTCTTCAACATTTGGTTAATAATAATAAAAAAATAAATTCTGATAAATACATATATTCGAGGCGGCAAACAGCAGCTATCATTGAGCCATCTGTATTAGGAAAGAATATAACAAGCAAAACAACAAGGAAGAACGCTTTAGTCGAGTACCTCGACTATCAGATACCCGCTACTCAGCTAAAGGGACCAGAGGGAAATGGAGATATGCAAGCAGCAAAGCGAGATTGAATTGCGCCACCTACCCGTGATCTCAATATATGGTTATGTGGGCGGTAGACAGACTTAAGCGTTATAGGCATTAGTGTGGGCGTGCCAAACTTTTTTTGGGTCAATCGATAGGTATTGATGAGAACAATACATTTCAGTTAAAATTTTTATTCTAGAATCAAAACTGTAGGAGCCACAGTTTTGGATGGTTTGTGGGCGTTAAAGTGGGCGTGGCACCTTGCTGAAACAAACTTGCGCAGCGTAAGAAGCTCAGAAATCTGCATGCCAAACCCATTAATGATAGGGACAAACATTTATGTTTCAGATTTGTGATAGGGACAAACATTAATATTTCTGATTTACAAATTTTTGACAACATAGAACAGCAGGGCAGCTGAGATTTTTCGCGACAACTATTAGAGTGTCATTCCTTAGCAGGAATAAAACAATTATTTGTGCACAAACTTGTGGAATCTTTAAAATGCTCTTACTGCGATTATAGGCCAAATATACAAACGTAATTGCTCAACTTTGTGTTTCTATAGATATAAAATGCACAATAAATGAATTAATACCATTTAATTAGGGAAATTGGAGAGATATTGAAGATATTTAGAATGTCAGTCCTTAATAGAAAATTCAGGACGCGTACTTGTGTTCTCACTTAGTTTAGTCGACGCAGCGAATAGAAAAATAACCAATTTTATTTTAACAAACGCCTCACTAAGTGAGCTTAGTTTTGAAAATAAAAGATATATTTTATTAAGTGCCATATTTCACCATGGAAATGCATTAAATGGAGGACATTTTATATCAGTTTTAAGGAAAGATGGAACATTTTACAAAGCTAATGATATAACAATCTCTAAATGTTCTTGGCCACGTAACAGCAAAGATGTGTATGTGTATTTTATGTTGAAAGATAATTTAAAAATTTGAGAAAACATATGGGTATATTTAAAGTTTTTGTTAAATGCTAATTGGGCAATGAAAACATTTATTTTTTGGTTGGCGAAAATCCTCATACTGAACCCTCCTCGAGGGTGCCGACTGGAAATGACGCTATCATGACGCTATCAAGCGGCGTTCAGCTAAGATCAGGGGTCAACCCTATTTGATCTAGTTTTTTAATAACTAATTTATATGGGGATGACTTGAGTTGATTGAGTTCTGATATCATCATTTGTGACGAAAAATAGTTTTACATTCGAAAAAATAAATTGAGTTAATTTTAGAAAGTGTTTTTATTTTTATACCCTTGCAGAGGGTATTATGATTTCAGTCAAAAGCTTCTAACGCAGTGAAGGAGATAACGTACATATATTCTTGATCAGAATCACTACACGAGTCAATCTAGCCATGTCCGTCTGTCCGTCCGTTTCTACGCAAACTAGTTTTCCAGTTTTAAAGCTTTCGGGCTCAAACTTTCCCAGAAGTCTTTACTCTTTTGCAGGTAGTATTTAAGTCGGAACCAGCCGGATCGGACAACTTTATCTTATAGCTCCTATAGGAAAAATCGGAAAAAGGTTTTTTTTTAAATATACCCTTGGTGTTTCTTAACATATGACCTCCTACGCTTGGAAATAACATTTTTTAATTCGTTCTAAACATCGAACTTAATTTTATTAAGATCACATGACTATATCATATAGCTGCCATAGGAACGATCGGAAAATTGGTGGGAAAATAATATGAAACAAATTATAGTTTCGGTATTTCTTGACATATTATCTTATACTATTGGGAATATCATATTTTGTATTTTTAAAGAATTTCGAATTAAATTTAATATTTATAACTGCAAGGGTATACAAACTTCGGCTTACCGAAATTAACTTCCTTTCTTGTTTCGAATGTACAATTATTTTCCGTCACAAATTATGATATCAGAACTTTTGTATGTTAAAGGTTCGGTCGTCACTATTGTTTTACCTCGTTAAGAGGTGTAGTAATTCTTTAGATTAGGGGACTCACCACCGAAAATCGCAAAAAAATAATCCTCGATGGACCGCGATTTCTTAAGAATTTATGTGCAAAAAGAACTTGGCGGTTGAACATGGTTCTCTTGTAATTGAATTTCAAAGTTCCCCGGTATTGCTATAAAACTCAAGGGTGCTTTTCTCATATTTTGAATCAAAGTAAATATATTTTAATAAGTAGTTATAAAATTAACTAAATTTTTAAATGAGTTTCTATAAAGCTAATTAGGGTTTCACAAGAGTTTCAATAAAAATCATGTAACATTTTTTTTCAATTAATAAAAAATGTTATTTTTTTGTCTACTAAAAAAGCATATCCAAATAACCATGTTATACGTTGAGTGCGGTCTATAAAGGACACATAATTGATGTCACAATGCTGTACCATGATTTCAGTGACGGCCATAAACGATCATGGCCATCCACGGTCCCCAACCATTTTAATACATTAAATAACACTCCAACAATTTGTATCTTTATATTTATTCAAATAATTTCAATGAACACTTTCCTAAACCACCATTGAGGTAATGTTCCAGGCTCGTTTTTTTATAGTGGTGTCTCCCATAGGCTTAGTCCACGTTGCAGATCCGAATATATGACAAAGAGTGTCCTAATTAAAAACTTAGTCGACATCGGAGGTATTCTATATGAGAAATTTTATGATGCATGTTAAATATGAAATCAAAACATCGTGTAAGTACAAATTAAACAAGGAAGAACGCTATAGTCCAGTACCTCTACTATCAGATACCCGTTACTCAGCTTAAGGGACCAGAGGAAAATGGAGAAATGCAAGCAGCAAAGCGAGATTGAAATGCGCCACCTACCGGCAATAGACAGATTTAAGCGATGTGGGCGTTAGAGTGGGCGTGGCAAAGTTTTTTTTTGATCATTCGATAGGTATTGACGAGACCAATAGATTTCAGTTAAAATTTTTTATCTAGGATGAAAATTGTGGGCGCCACAGGCCTGGGCGGTTTGTGGGCGTTAGAGTGGGTGTGGGATATTCGCGTAGCAAACATACGCTGCGCTCAAGCCTACGGAATCTAAATCTGAAATCCCATTTCTCTATCGTTGATATTTTCCGAGATATACGCGTTCATATGTACGATTTTTAGAAGTTTGTGGGCGGTTTGTGGGCTTTAAAGTGAGCGTGGCAAACTTTTGGTTCAATCGATAGGTATTGATGAGAACAATACATTTCAGTTTAAATTTTTATTCTAGCATCAAAACTGTAGGAGCAACAGTTTTGGGAGGTTTGTGGGCGTTAAAGTGGGCGTGGCACTCTGCTAAAACAAACATGCGCTGCGTACGAAGCTCAGGAATCTGCACGCCAAATCTCAATAGCCTAGCTCTTATAGTTTCCGAGATCTCAGCGTTCATCTGTCATACTTCCTTTAACTTCTGTTAACTTCCTTTCTTAATTTTACATATAACCTCCTACGCTTGGAAATAACATTTTTTAATTTGTTCTCAATTTCGAATTTAATTTTATTAAAATCATATCATATAGCTCCCATAGGAACGATCGGAAAATTGGTGGAAAAATAATTTGAAGCAAATCATAGCCTCGGTGATTTTTGACATATTATCTTATACTATTGGGAATAACATTTTTTGTGTTTTTAGGAATTTCGAATTAAATTTAATAAAAATCGGACGACACTAACATATAGCTGCCAAAGAATCGGTCAGAGAATTAATGAAATAATTATTTTTAAAAAAATTGTTCTTTGTTGATTTTGATCGTATTTTCTTTTGCTCTGGGATATAGAATATTTTAACATTTCAGCATTACGAATTTAATTTTACACAAATATCACTGATTTAAAATCGGATGACTATATCATATAGCTCCCATAGGAACGATCGAAAAATTGGTGGGGAAATAATATGAAACAAATTATAGCTTCGGTGTTTTTTAACATATTATTTTATACTATTATTTGTATTTTAAAGAATTTCGAAATAAATTTAATAATTATAACTGCAAGAGTATACAAACTTCGGCTTACCAAAGTTAACTTCCTTTCGTGTTTTTTCTTCTCTTAGGGTTATCAATATTTAAATATTTCAGGATTTTGAATTAAATTTTTTTTAAGTCGTATGTCCATATCATATAGCTGCCATAGGATCGATCGGGTAATTAATGGTCGATAATAGGATAATAATTATACCTTAGTTATTTTCGTTAAATCATTTGTTTAATATTTCAGAGTTACGAATAAGATTATAGGGAATTCGGACGACTATATCATATACAAGCCATAGAAAAGGTGGGAATACTAATGTGAAAATAATTATTTATTTGTATACCCTTGGAGAGGGTATAATGACTTCAGTCAGAAATTTCCACACAATAAATAAAGCATAAATGTTCGATCTAGCCTATCCGTCTGTCCGTTTCTACGCAAACTAGTCTCTCAGTTACAAGGTTATCGGGATGAAACTTTCCCAAGAGTCGTATTTCTAATGCAGGTAGGATATAAGCCAGATCCGATAACTATATCCTATTGCTAACATAGGAATAATCAAAAAAATTATTTTTGTAAAAATGTAAAAAAAATTATAACTGTGGTGATTTTTTGACATAATAAAATCTTCTCTTGGGAATATCATTCTTCTTAAATTTCACAGAATTTCGAATAAAATTTTAATTCAAATCGGACGACTTCATCATATAGCTGCCATTGAAACGATTGCATAATTAATGTCAAAATAATACATAGGCCGTAGTAGTAACTTGAAATGAAACATTCTCTTAAAATCAGAAGCTCTGTACATAAAATGATCCCGCAGGAACGACCTGCAAGGGTACTTCGTTGTGCTTAATTTACCTTCCTTTCTTGTTGACAATCGAATCGAGAAGTTAAACCAAGTGAACAGAAAAGTGAAGAGGAGTGAATTAATATAAAGTTGGACCTATAACAATGTAATAGTAAATAAGTGTACTAAAAACAATTACATTTCTTAACAAATTCACTACAGAGATAATTAATTAACATGCATTTTCAGCTGTCGGGGAAAATGAGATTCGTTTGAGTACGTCTTATTTATAATGCCCACTTATATCCTAAACAGACAACACACTTAACACATTAACACACATATATATATAAAAATATAAAAAGGATAAAATAAAATGAATAGAGAAGGACCTTTGTACACCCTGTTGCTTTAGTAGGACCTAATCCAATTTAAGGGATTAAGATTAAGGAGTGGATATCCATTTTTTTCAGATTTGCTATTCAAGCAAAAACACTTCTTAAAAAGGAAGGGGTCGTGACGATCGCACCTTCAACATAAACGAAAAGGAAATTAACTTCGGCAAGCCGAAGCTTGTATACCCTTGCAGCTATATTTGTTGAGCGCAGCGGCAAACCACTCCAACTAAAGAGAGAGTCAGAATCACTCATTTCTAAGCGGCTCATATTATCTCTCTATTAATTGGAGTACTCAGTCTGAGCCCGCCCCTCAACGCCTACGGTCCGTCGCCAGCGCATACGTTTGGTTTTGTTATTGTTGCTTGCAAGCTGCGGTGTTCGCAAAGCCAGTAGCCCTTGTATATAAACGTCAATAAACTGAAGTATTGAATTTATCTCGCCTTGTGATTTGTTTTTTAAATAGCTAACAAAAGAGCTTGTTAGCTCAACATTTAGAGGCTCCGGCGAGATCTTTAAATTTCATTTTTTGAAAATTCGTTTGTGCACAAAGAAGACAAAAAAATCCCGCGTAAACAACTGTTACATAAGGCTGGTTCCGCTTTAAGCTGGTCCTAATAAAATATCATATGTTATATAATTGCATAAATATCGGAATATTTTGCAAGGGCTTATATTCACATAGTGCGGTATTTATTTTGTTTGATATCATAATTCGTTAACTCAATGTGCATCGCCAACCGGTCACTGTACTTGCTTGCCGTTAAAAAAAGACAAGAGGCTTCTGACAATTGTAACGGTAAACTCACGTGTTGTGCAGTGCGTTTTGGGTTGCTTTATACCAATACATACACGCATATGAATTCCGACCGAAGGCAACACAGTGGTAGCCGATAATATTATGACGACTGAAAATAGAGTGCAGTTTTTGAAGTACAAGGCCGAATCGGTGTACAATAGCTTAAAGCGCCTGGATATTTCGATAGCTAAAGACAAGATTTGCCTGTTTGGGTCCGCGGAGTTGACAGTTCGGCTGGAACTTCTTGAGCATACTCAAGCCTCCTTCAGGCTTACCCACAATGCGTTTGAGGAGCTACATTATTCGGAAATCGGCAGTGAGCTTAGCGATAAATTTGAAATGCTCATCGTATCGGTCAAGTCACGGCTGAGGCTGCAACTTGACAACTGCCAGCTTCAAGTGCCAACATCTTCCACCATGCTCCTTGATCCCAGCCTGGATCATTCAACTGTCATGGTTGATCAAGTGCATAGAACTCGCCTGCCCGAAGTAAAGCTTCTTACATTATCCAGTGGATACACCGAATACTCTGACGTTCTCTCCATGTTTACCTCGACGATAGATAAGGACCCCTACTTAACTGACATAGAAAGGCTTCAACATTTGCGGTCATGCTAAGCTGGAGCTGCGTTGGATTCGGTTCGCTCATTAGAAATATCTGGTGTCAATTATCGTGTGGCACTGGACATCCTAAATAAGCGCTTTCATAACAAACGTCTTGTTTTCCAGGCACACATCAAGGAAATTCTTGGGCTCAAGAGGCTCGAGTCTGCGTCTGCTGTGGCATTGCGGGACTTTTCGGGCAAAACTATTGGGGATATGCGTGCGCTTCAGGCCTTGGGAGATTTAAAACAAATCTCAGGCTGCATGGTTGCATACACGATTGTGCAAAAATTGGATGCAGCAACTCAAGCTAACTGGGAGGAAAGCTTGTGAATGGTTAGGATTCCAAACGAGGAGGATTTGCTCTCGTAGCTTGAAGGGCGATGCCAGAAACTGGAGAGCGTTCAGCATGCCTTGGCGTCTAACATGGCCCATGACCATGCATCTCCAAGGCCAGCCAGAAGGACGTTTCTTGGTGCTCAGGTCAGCCAGAGTAGCTGCGTCTTTTGTGATACTCCTGGTCATGGAATATACTCCTGTGGCTCCTTCGCCGGCCTGTCTCCTAAAAAGACTTTCCCTGTGCTTTAATTGCCTGAAGAAGGACACCACACCCCACACCCTCGCAGCCATCTGCCTCTCTTGCGGACCAAGGATTTCATTCTGAAGTTGTGCTCTTGGCCACCGCTACAGTTCTTGTAAGGAACAGAGCCGGTTCCCTGGTTCCTTGCCGAGTCCTACTGGATTCTGGATCTCAACTACACCTAATTACATCTCGCTTCGCCCAGGAGTTTCAGTTAAGGAAATATCGGTCAGCAGCAACTGTAACTGGCCTTGGTGATACAGCTGTTGCTTCGGAAGGATCTACAGTCAACATCTGCCTCCAGTCGCGTTCTTCTGAATACTCTGTGGCTCTAACAGCGCTTGTTGTGCCAACGATTACGGACAGTCAGCCTAGTTACATAATTGATATCGCTGATTGGAATATGCCGTCTAACATACAGTTAGCTGACCCTGCATTCAACTGTCCCCAGCGCGTTGACCTGCTCCTTGGTGCTAGCCTATTTTATGATCTGTTATGCGTGGGCCAAATTAAGCTGGTTCATGGATTGCCTCTACTGCAAAAGACTCGTCTTGGCTGGATCGTGACTAGTGGTGGAGATATACTTCGCGGCAACACATCTCTTTTGGCATCTCAAGGCTTGGAAAACGGCGATACCCTACATCATGTCCGCTTGGAGGATCTGGTTAGGCAATTTTGGGAAGTCGAAAATTTGGACAGAGTCATAATGGCCAGCAAGGAAAAGCTGGAGTGTGAGGATCATTTCATCAAAAACTTCTATCGTCTTCCTTCAGGCGCTTACTCCGTTAGCTTGCCATTGAAGCCCCATGCTAAAGTTTTCTTAATCTTGAACGCAAACTGCAAAGGAATCCCCATTTGAAACATCAATACGTTGCCTTTATTAAGGCAATACTTGGAGTTAAACCACATGTCCAGAGTCAGCTCCGAGGCTGTGCTATTTCCTTTGCAGGTATTTCCTGCCGCACCATTGTGTTCTAAAGGAGGATAGCACAACAACCAAGCTTCGCGTTGTTTTCGATGGATCGGCTTAAGCCTCATCCGGATCGTCCCTTAATGATGTCCTTATACAGCCAAGGCTGTTTAATATTTTGATAAAATTTCGTACTTGTCAGGTTGCCCTTACTGGAGACATTTGCAAGATGTATCGGTGCGTAAGGGTGAGTGAACCCGATAACTACTTGCAATGCATTTTATGGAGAGACGATCCGGACAAAGAGCTCGAAGTTTACAAACTGGATACAGTGACCTACGGAACCAAGCCTCCCTCATTCCTATCTGTTCGAGCAATGCACCAGCTGGCCATTGATGAGAGGGATTCCTTCCCTGCTGGCTCAGTTGCACTGCAGGAAGATTTCTATGTCGATGATTTCATCTCCGGTGGTAGCTCTGTTGGTGAGGCTATCGAGAAGATGACATGAAATGACGACAGACCACTGAGATACTTGCTCGAGGTGACTTCAAGTTACGAATGTGGAGCTCCAGCCACTCCGAGACTTTAAAGGATGTGTCAGATGATGACAAGGAGAAGTATTTGAAGTTCGGCAATGGCAGCGATATAACAAAAACTCTTGGTCTTGCATGGGATCCGGCAACAGACGAGCTGCTGTTCTCTATATCGTCTCTAGATCGCGGCCCCAAGGGCTGCCGACGATCGGTTCTGGCCACCATTGCTCGTTTCTATGACCCACTACGCCTTCTTGGCCCAGTAATCACAAAGGCCAAGGTGTTTCTTTAACAAATCTGCAAGGATAAATTGGATTGGGATGAAAGTTTGCCCTTGGACCGTAATACATGCTGGATTGAAATGTGCATCAGTTTTCAGAGCGTTCAACGCATATCATTCCCAAGATTTTTGCTTCTTTCAGAAACTGATGTTGAAATTCATGGATTCTGCGATGCTAGCGAGGAAGCTTACGGAGCTTGCATATATGTGTTGTCTAGAGGCACTTCTCCCAGCAGCCATCTCTTATGGTCCAAATCCCGAGTAGCGCCTCTTAAAACGTTTTCTGTACCTAAGCCTGAGTTATGCGGCGCCGTGCTATTAGCCAAGCTGATGAATGAAGTCATTAAAATGGGTATGTTCAATTTGCATTTTCATTGCTGGTGTGATTCCTCTGTTTCTCTATCCTTGATCAGTAATGAGCCTTTAAAATTTAACGCCTTCGTGGCAAACCAAGTGGCTTCTATACAGGAATTGACTGCTAATATGAAATGGCACCATGTTCCGACTGCACTGAATCCTGCCGACGTTTTGTCCAGGGGCACCACTCCGGATGATACCCTTAGATCCAAATATGGCAACTCGTTCTCTTCCATGCAGCGCGTGTTCGCGTACATTTACAAATGTTCTCACCGCTTAAGGCATCGTGGTCTCGAGGTGTCTGATGTGCATCGTGGGACATACATGCTCTGACGAGGCGTCCAACTGGCTCTTTTATGGGAGGATATAAAGGAGCTACGTTCAAATGGCATTGTATAAGACAAACCTTCATGCAGGACCGCGCGCTCTGTCGGCAAGCATCCGACTACAATACTGGCCTATTGGAGGACTGCGAACGGTTTGAAATGTAGTGAAAGGCTGTGTGGAGTGCTTCCGGGCCAGGCCCAAATTTCTGGAACCAATCATGGCTAATCTTCCGAAGGAGCGTTTGGAGTGCGTACGGGCCTTTGCTGTTTTTGGCGTCGACTATTGTGGGCCCTTCTTCTACAAATCAGAAGTCCGCACCAGGTCTCCCATCAAGTGCTACGTATGCTTGTTCATCTGCTTTACAAGCAAAGCTGTGCACTTAAAGCTTGTCAAGGATCTAACAAGTGCATCGTTTTTAAGTGCTTTGAATAGATTCATGTCTACACGTGGAAGGCCTAGTCAAATTTGGTCGGACAATGCTACCATATTTTTAGGACCAAAAAATGAGTTAACGGATTTTAATCGGCTGCTGCTTAGCGATTCCCATATGCAGTCTGTTCATCAAGCTTGCTTGGCGAAGGGAATCGACTGGGAGTCATGACGGCAAAACACCATTTCTACCTGTTGGCCGCCAAATGCTTAGTTTAGATGAGCTTCGCACTTTGGTTTGTCAGATTGCGTCAATCATTAATTCTCGCCCCTTGCTATCAATTTCAGAGAATCCAGATGATCTCGCTGTTTTGACACCTGCCCACCTCCTTTTTGGTGACCCTCCTACTACTATCATTGAGCCCGATCTAACCAAGCTCAATTATAACCGGTTGGATGGCTGGCAGCGTGTAACATACCTGCAGCAACTATTACGGTCCCGATGGCAGAAGGAGTACCTCACCCTTCTGCAACAACGCACCAAATGGCGGTCTCCTGAACGAAGGATAAAGGTCAACGACGTAGCTCTGATAAGGGATGAAAATCTACCTCCCATGCGTTGGCCCTTAGCTAGGGTGAGCGCACTTATTCCTGGACGAGATGGCGTTTGCCGAGTTGCTGATCTGAGGACGTCCACGGGTGACATCAGGAGAGCTGTCAACAGGTTGTGCCTGCTGCCCATCAATTATGAAGTTGAAAGACAGGATTCCAACGGGGGGTATGTTGAGTATGTTGAGCGCAGCGGCAAACCACTCCAACTAAAGAGAGAGTCAGAATCACTCATTTCTAAGCGGCTCTTCTTATCTCTCTATTAATTAGTGTACTCAGTCTGAGCCCGCCCCTCAACGCCTACGGTCCGTCGCCAGCGCATACGTTTGGTTTTGTTGTTGTTGCTTGCAAGCTGCGGTGTTCGCAAAGCCCGTAGCCCTTGTACATATTGTTTTCCCACTAATTTTCCGATCGTTCCTATGGCAGCTATATGGTATAGTCGTCCGTTTTGACAAAATTTAATTCGAAATTTAGAACTAATTAAGAAATGTTATTTCCAAGCGTAGGAAGTTATATGTTAAAAGCACCGAAGCTATAATTTGTTTCATATTATTTTCCCACCAATTTTGCGATCGTTCCTATTGGAGCTATATGATATAGTCGTCCGATTTTGATAAAATTAAATTGAAAATTCAAAACTAATTAAAAAATGTTATTTCCAAGCGTAGGAGTTTATATGTTAAGAACAAGGAAGAACGCTATAGTCGAGTACCTCGACTTTCAGATACCCGTCACTTAGCTAAAGTGACCAAAGGGAAATGGAGATATGCAAGCAGCAAAGCGAGATTGAAATGCGCCACCTAACGGCGGTAGACGGATTTAAGCGTTATGGGCGTTAGAGTGGGCGTGGATCAATCGATAGGTATTGACGAGACCAATATATTTCAGTTAAAATTTTTTATCTAGCATAAAAATTGAGGGCGCCACAGGCTTGGGCGGCTTGTGGGCGTTAGAGTGGGCGTGGCATATTCGCGTAACTAACTTGCGCTGCGTACAAGGCTACGGAATCTAAATCTGAGATCCCAACTCTCTATCTTTGATCGTTTCGAGATATACGCGTTCATATGTACGATTTTTTGAAGTTTGTAAGCGGTTTGTGCGCGTTAAAGTGGGCGTGGCAAATTTTTTTTTAGCTCAATCGATAGGTATTGATAAGAACAAAACATTTCAGTTAAAATTTGTATTCCAGCATCAAAATTGTAGGAGCCTCAGTGGGCGTGGCACTCTGCTGAAACAATCTTGCGTTGCGCAGGAATCTCAGGAATGTGCATGCCTAATGCCAGTATTGTAGCTTTTATAGTTTCCGAGATCTCAGCGTTCATACGGACAGACGGACAGACGATCAGACGGACATGGCTAGATCGACTCGGCTAGTAATCCTGATCAAGAATATATATACTTCATGGTGTCGAAAACGCTTCCTTCTGCCTGTTACATACTTTCCGTCGAATCTAGTATACCCTTTTATTCTACGAGTAATGGGTATTAACACCAAAAAAATAATTTTTTTAAATTTTTTTTCCCCGATTATTCCTATGGGGGCTACAAGATATAGTTGTCCGATCCGGCTGGTTTCGACTTATATACTACTTGCAAAAGATAGAAGACTTTTGGGAAAGTTTTAGACCTATAGCTTTAAAACTGAGAGACTAGTTTGCGTAGAAACGGACGGACAGGCGGACATGGCTAGATCGACTCGTATAGTGATGCTGATCAAGAATATATATACTTTATGGGGTCGGAAACGTCTCCTTCACTGCGTTGCAAGCTTCTGACTGAAATCATAATACCCTCTGCAAGGGTTTAAAATGTTCTGAAATACAAGTTTGTGACGAAATATGATTGTACTCCGACTCAATATATACACCTTCTAAAAAGTTTTCATTTTGCCCGCTTCAGCAAAATACTTAAGTCTACTTGGTTACTGTATACTGTACTATACATAATTATATAAGTCGTTTTTCTAGGAACATAAATAAAGTATGTGTAGTTAGACATCGGAAATTTAACCAACAAATTGTTTTTAGTTTTAAAAATTAATGTATTTAACAAATTTGTCGTTTTTAATTTTCGAAGAGATAAACCTGTAAATTTTTTCCTTTTAATTAAAAAGTATATAATAAGAATTTTTACCAGAGCTCGCAAATAACTGTTGACCGTTTTTCTTCTCGTGCTCTCGTTGCGAGCAAAACCGAAAAAGGTCCTACTGTCTCGCTTTCGCTCTGAGCAAGAGTCACTTGCTGTCATCATTTATGTTTTCTGTTGAGCGCTTTTCGTTGAGCTCGTTGTATGTTGCTCCTTAATGAGCAGTGCGTAAAGAGCGGGACGAGAAACGCTCGCACAATGACAGTCAACAAAAGACCGATTGACCGAAAAACTCAAGGCAAACGGTCTTTACATTTACTTTCGTTGTTGTGAAAAAGAAATAATATAATTTGTTTAATACAACATTTTAAATTTATTTTCAAATGTTTTGGTTAACAAGTTCCATTTCGATTCCATATTCTATATAACAAATTGATATCAAAAAGCAATAAAAAGTTTCTGAATATGTTGTTTTTACATTTTATTTTAACATTTAACATTTTTTATATATTATGTGTTAAGCTTTATAACTAATAAGGCGTTCAGATTCTCTGCACTAATCGAACTTCTTCGTTCACTTAATATAAAGTGTAAGGCTGAGAATGCCCGTTCGGCTGCAAAACCGACGATACGAAACCACGTAGTGACGAAGCTAAGGAAGTGTGCGAAGGCGATTACTATATATACAGGAAGAAATGAAAATCTGCTGTGATGGTCCGATCGTACTGAGTAATACACCAATCGAAAATTATTGCAAAAATTAAAAGGATTGCAAGACTTTAAATTTCAATTGGTTTGGGAGAAAGAGTGGTCAAAGTGTAAAAGTAAAAATTTAGAAAATTGGAGCTGTTGGGGCCGGTGGAGATAAAAGCCCCCATGTTTTAGTCTAGTTATATTCTTATTGCAAATACGTCACGAATGCGGGGTCATATGATAAAATTTATTTATTTATTTATTTATTTATTAATTAATTAATTTATTTATTTATTTAGTTATTTATTGATTTATTGATTTATTTATTTATTTATTTATTTATTTATTTATTTATTTATTTATTTATTTATTTATTTATTTATTTATTTATTTATTTATTTAGTTATTTAGTTATTTATTGATTTATTTATTTATTTATTTATTTATTTATTTATTTATTTATTTATTTATTTATTTATTTATTTATTTATTTATTTATTTATTTTTTTATTTATTTATTTATTTATTTATTTATCTATTTATTTATTTATTTATTTATTTATTTATTTATTTATTTATTTATTTATTTATTTATTTATTTATTTATTTATTTATTTATTTATTTATTTATTTATTTATTTATTTATTTATTTATTTATTTATTTATTTATTTATGTATTTATTTATTTGTTTATGAACTTATTTATTTATAAGCTAGCGTGTTTTTCCAAAAGTCGTAAAACTAAATTTTCTTACAATGGGCTGTTTAGGATCATTAGAATTCAAAATAGAGTTGGGATACGCACGCACAAAATTCAATGCTCAGACAGCGTTAGTTGCTTTGAGCTGGCCAAAGTGACTTTTTTGTTTTTGAATAACTTTTAAACGTGACTTTTTACAACAACGTGTTATACCAAAATTTAAGGAATCTCAAGAGCTTTTTGAGAAATTAAAAAAAAAGATAAAAACAAAGTAATAAAAAATTGTTTTTTTTTCATAATTCTTAAAATATTGTAGCGGTGTTCCCGCCAAACTTGCGGGTTTTTCCCAAAGTGTTAGAAATAATGTTTCTCTAGGATCCTTAAACATCATTTTGGGACAAATAAGCAAACTGACATACAGAATTAATTTTGAATTTTCAAAAGTCTCCCAAAATCTTGTTTTGAGTATAACGTTTGTACGCATTGTCGGCACCATTTGCCGGCATAAGCTCCGTCGTATTTGTGTCATGGGACCTTGGTAAGCCTCTCTCCTGTCTAACATAACAAAAATATTGAAAGTGTCTGGAAGACCATATTATTACGTAAAGTTCGTCAGTCGTCAGTAAACGCTGCCCCACAAGCTCAGCTTTTGCTTGATCGTAATTTGATCGGGCTATGTTTCAGCCATATTTCCTCCCCTTCACACATTCGTAGACCAAATGGATCGCCACGGCCCGAGCAATAAGATACCCTATTGTCAAGGTTGTCTGTCGACAACTTCCTACTCCACTTCTCGCGTCAGCACCCTCCTTTTTGAAAAGGTTAAGCACATTGTAGTTTTAAATTCCTATTTACATCTAGCTTTCTTTGCGTTCAGACGTGCTTAAAATTCTCGCTATGTTACTTCTCCGCTGTCCCGAGTGCAAAACCGATGTTTCATTAGCCCAGCTGTTCGCTGTTCTTCTTTGTGCCGTCGCGCATATCATACTTCTTGCGTAGCCCTACACGCCGATGTGCTCAAACTCTTATTAAATCCAAACATACTGTGGCAATGTGATAGCTGTGTGGTTGCGAATGATTCGCATTCTAAAATTGATGAATTCGATGATAAATTGAAAGCCCTGGAGCGCTTATATCAGGGCCTTCATAATAAATTCTTGGAGGCGTCCCCCCCTAAAGATGATGCATTGAATCAGTAAATCCCAAACCTCGTCTACCGAGCCCTACCAACGTAGCTGCAGCTCCCCAGTCATATGCGGCTGCTGCTACGGCTTCCGCGGTCGTTGACCCTTCTAATCATGCTCTATATAGAGAGCGGATTTGCCGGAGCCTGGACAAACTTCATCATCAAGTCAGCCATCAAAAAACCCCTAGTGTTCGACGCCACTGGCGTCGATACTTTTGCGGAACATCGTCTGCAAGCCTTTCTTCATTTGTCGGAGTCGATGTCCACTTTGTGCGACATTCGCCGTCCGCCTGGCTCAAATATCGGCGCGCTCCTCGGAGTTGCGCTCACATCATTTTCCGTTGCTCTCCTGATGCTTCATCAACAACATCAGCCGGAGCTTTTGTTGTTTGCTTTGCGCGACATTCGCTGTTCGCCTGGTTCTAATATCGGCGCGCTCCTCGGAGTTGCGCTCTCATCAACAACATCAGCTGGAGCTTTTGTTGTCCGCTGTGCGCGACATTCGCCGTCCGCCTGGCTCTATTATTGGCGGGCTCCTCGGAGTTGCGCTCTCACCATTTTGCGCCTCTCTCCGGAAGTACCTAGAAAGTCGGCTGGATTCTTACTCTTCATCGCCTAATAGTTATGCGCTCTCCGTCTCTACCTTTCTGACGTTCGACTTTCTACAACAACTTTTATGGACACATTTGGCTGGATGGCGAGCCTCTCAGAGTGCTCTCTCTGAAGGTGCTCTCTGGAGATGCTCTCACCATCAACAACAACAATGGACTGCGGCTGCTGTAGTACGTTCTCGCTCATTATTACCAGGAGTGGATTCACCTGCGTGCAGTTATATCTTGAATGCTAATATTGACTGCCCACCTAATATTTGGAGCGCCGATCACCAGCCTATTCGTATCCGTACCACTACTTTACTGAAGGTTCTTACAAATAATTTTATTAATTATGATAAAATCCCAGCGAGGCCTCTAACGGATTCGGACCATGATGCTGGACCAGTTATTGATAGCATGACCATGGATGACCGGATATGCGCTAACAATACAAATTTCAATATTTATTTTCAAAATATCGGTGGTATGCGTACGAAAGCTCAATCCCTTTTCCAGGCAACGTCTCATGGTGATCATGACGTCATCATTTTTGTTGAAACCTGGCTCAACATGGATTTCTTCGATAATGAATTCTTTGATACAAATCTTTATCATGTGTTCTGTAAGGATCGAGATTCCGTTAAAACACGATGCGCCAGAGGTGGCGGAGTTTTAATTGCTGTGCGGCGTGAGCTCCGTTGCATTGCTATTCGTCTCCAGAACGAGGATTCTCTGCTCGACCAACTCTGTGTATCTATCACTGGTCCTACGGAGACAATTTTCCTGACAGTATTATACATACCCCCAAGCAGCAGTTTTGATTTATATAAAGCGCATGTGGACAACATTGCCCACCTATACCAGGAGCTGGAAGGTGGCCAATATATATGTGTTTTGGGCGACTTCAACCTATCTTCGCTCACGATCTTGAGTCTTCAGCAATGGTTCCCAGTAATTTGCATCTCCCCACGAAATCTTACTCATCGATGAGCTTCTTAGTATGGGATTAGTCCAGATTAACCATATATTTAAAAACTTAAATAAGCTTCTAGATCTAATTTTTGTACACCCTTACTTTATGTTGCAGCGATAATCCTTTAGCAGCGTGTAATGCTCATCACAAGCCCCTATTAATCTTAATTACTTGTTATATTTTCTCACCAAATAATTCTCGCTTGCCTCTCTTTTATATTAATTCTAGCAGTTTAGATTCTATCCGTAGTGATATTTCTAATATCAGATGGGCGGAAGTCCTCTCGCATGCGGATGTGAATACAACCTATGAAGTTTTTATATCTTTTCTCTCTACTATTATAGGCAGATACGCTAAAACTAGAGTTCAAAGTTCTAATAGACTACCATGGTACACACAAGGACTAAAAAAATATAAAAATCTCCGAAATAAATTCTATAAGCGCTACATAGAAAGCGGTGATGCTGCTGACTTTGATCGGTACAAACAACATAAGTGTGAGTTTGAGTTCCTCAATAAATTTTTATACAGCCAATATATTGCTGATATAGAGTGTAAACTAATTACCAATCCTAAATCATTCTGGCACTTTGTCAATTCAACACGAACAACCTCCTACTTTCCTTCCCATATGTCATATGAAAGTCTTTCAGCTTCTTCAGATATTGGGGTCGCTAATCTATTTGCTAAGTATTTTGCATCTAACTTTGAACCGAGCTCGCTGTGGAATGACGATGATTCACTCAGTGCCATTGCCACGATGCTAAATATTGGTTGCTTAGAAGTTACTGATTTGGACTGTCATATGGCGGCTGAGAGTTTTAACGACTCAGGAAAATTAGACTGCGATGGCCTTTCTCCATTTATTTTGAAAAACTGTATGGGTGTTCTTTGTGAGCCCCTAAAAATGATCTTCAACAAGTCTCTTTCCACTGGCGTATCTGCGCATAGATTGAAACTGGCCACAGTTTCTCCTATATTCAAGTCCGGTTACAAAAATATTGTTTCAAATTATAGGCCAATTGCAAAGCTAAGTAATGTCTCAAAAATGTTTGAACAAATTGTAGCTAAGCAGCTAACTTTTCTTGCTGGTCGGATCATCAGTCCTAACCAACATGGTTTTATGCCTGGAAGGTCAACTACCAATAACTTAGCTACGTTCAATCTTTTTTGCATCCACTCGTTTATCAGTCATCATCAAGTTGATGTAGTCTACACCGACTTCGCCAAAGCATTTGACAAAGTCTCCCATAATGCTTAATTGGCAAAATTGCAGAAATTGGGATTTCATTCATAAATATTAAATTGGTTAAAATCTTATTTAGATGGGCGGATTTATAGAGTAGAGTGCAATGGTGCTTTCTCAAACCCGTATGTGGCTACTTCTAGCCTCCCTCAGGGAAGTGCATTGGGTCCGTTTCTATTCTATCTATCTTCATTAATGACTTAAGCTATTGCATAAAAAATTCTGAGTTCCTGTTGTTTGTGGACGATCTTAAAATATTTAGATCTGTGAATTCAATCTCCGATAGTGAACTTCTTCAAAATGACCTAATAAAAGTGGGAAATTGGTTTTCTCGTAATAAGTTGCCTCTGAAAGTGTCAAAATGTTTTTACGTTAGGTACAGCAAACGAGTTATTAATGTCCTTAGCTCGAATTTCATTAGTTCACATATTCTTTCCTTAAGAAATGAATCACTGGACCTAGGAGTTATGTTTGATACCAAATTTACTTTTATTGATCACAAAAATTACATAATTCCAAGGGCATACGCTATGTATGGGTTTGTAAAACGAAATTCCACGCAATTTAAAGATCAGTACACGAAACTAAGCCTATTTTCTTCGTTCATTAGGTCCAGATTGGAATATGCTTCGTTTGTCTCGAGTCCGACTGGTACTACACACATCAATCGTATTGAGCGTGTTAAAAAAAATTCCTATCTTTTGCCCTTCTTTCTCTAAACTTTAATGACCCGGTTCCTTCTTACTCTGCGAAATGTCGTCTTGTGCACCTTTCTTCCCTACAAGATCGTAGGACAACTAGCGCACTAGTTTTTGTTTGTGACCTGCTGTCCTCCAAAATAGACTGCCCTGCATTGCTGAGTAGCATAGGCTTTTCCGTGCCTGGTAGGACTTTAAGGTCATTTGAACCTTTTTTTATTCCTTTTAATGAGGCTCTGTGTAGAGCCTTGTTCTACTGGAACAAACTTCCATCTCACATGCGGCTGGACCCATGCTTCCCCAGAGAATTAATTAAGAAAACCCTTTACAATTACCTTTCGTCCCTTAGTATTTAGTTTAGTAATAGACAAGTAGCCAGTTAAGGTACCAACTGTTGGCGAAATAAATAAATAAATAAATAAGTTTATTTAATAAAATATTAGGCTTATATTGTAGGGACCGTGTTTCGACAAACTTACCCCCTGTTTAAATCCTATGCGATGGGATCTCGACGCTCCGGATCCTGGGCTTTTAAAGATATTATAAAAAGTATTGTATTTACATATATAAATATCCGTGCACCAAAAATACTGCTGTTCTTAAGTATACCAATTCACTTAAACACAAAAATATGTGTATATATGTGGGATTGGTCTGGCAACGCAGAGCAGCTGGTGGTAAAGAAGAAATGGAAAACAAAACGACGTGGCAAGCCTCCCAAACTGAAAGACGAGAGAAGCATAAAGAATTCGCGAGACGAACGGAGAAGACGTGAAAAACGACGCATTTGGTGAAAAGAGAAGACGAACACATAAAGACGCAGACTAATCAGTTTAATCAAACCAATTTATAATACAAAAACTCATTCTAATTAATCTATAATAAATATTAAAAATATATTAACACAAGTGGGATCGCGTTTAAGTTATTTGGAAAGTAATTTCACAACCCAGTCCCACATAATTTGGGGGCTCAACCAATAAAACGGAAAAGTGTGAGAAATAAAGTGAAACAAAGAGCGGAAAAACTGATCAGCAAAACAGTTCACCTCCGCAAAACTTATAATTCAGAAACTTTGGCGAACCGGATAAAAAAAAAAAATCGCAGCATACAATCAAGCGTGTGCGAATACATACATATGTAATTTCGGATATCTGGGAGTGTACGTGAGAGTGTAAGATGCCGAAATTGAAAGATTTTGAAAGTATTAGCGCAATGCTTCGAGACGAAAAGAAGCAAAATATTCTCCTTTTGCACAAGTTCGTTTTTGAAGAAGAGGGAGATAGAAACAATAGAAAACGATTGCGCGAGTTTCAAGGCTACGAATATACCGAATCAAACAGACTTTATTCCAAAAAAGTAAGCTATGTCGCTGACCATTTGTCTGATATGGATCTGGCCATAGTTTGTAACTTGCTCAAACTTCCCCATAATAAAGACGATCTAACAAAGCACATATTTAACAACTTGAAAAAAGATTCCTTGCTGAACGACGCGGATTTTAATGAGAACGATAACGACGAAAGCGAAGGTGATGAATCTGAAGACGAAAGCGAAGGGAATAAAGCCGAAGATGACGCCATAAGCATTCCAAGCAGTAACGGTGCCAAAAACGACCGCAAAACGGCAAGCAGTTTGTCAGAAATACCGAGGTTCGCTCTAAACTTTCGTGACATAGAAGACTCAGTCCGAGCATTCAGTGGCGAAGACAATTTGTCGGTCGAAGTGTGGGTCAAGGAATTTGAGGACATGGCTACTATAATGTTTTGGAACGAATTACAAAAATTAATTTTTGCCAAGCGATCGCTACAAGGCCTTGCAAAAATGTTTGCGAATAGTGAGCGCGAATTAACGAGTTGGGTTAAACTAAAGCAAGCCTTATTAGCCGAGTTCAAAACCGCGACAAACAGTGCTCAATTACACAAATTAATGGCTGACAGAAAAATGAGAAAAAGTGAAAGTCTGCAGGAGTATTTTTTACAAATGAAAGAACTAGCTTCTAGAGGGAATATTGAAAGCAGTGCCAATACGTAATCGATGGAATTGACGATACCTGTGCTAACAAACTTGTGCTCCACAACGCTAAAAGTCTTATCGAATTTAAAGACAAACTAAAATGCTTCGAAGTAATCCGCGGAAAATCAAAAAGTGAGAATAAAAACCAAGTCATGTAAACAAAAGCGAACCATACGGAGGCAAAAAGTGATTACAAAAAGCAAGCAGTTCCTAACAGAAATGCTAGCAGGGACCTGAAATGTTACAATTGCGGCGCAAAAGGTCACACATCCGCGAATTGCGAAAACAAAACGAAAGGAAGAAAGTGTTTTCAGTGTAACAATTTCGGGCACATCGCAAAAGAATGCCCAGAAAAGGGTTTATGTGAAAAAATGGAAGCAACCAACATGTTTAAGGTGTCATCTGCTCACGCGTTTATGTGCATAACAGTGGAGGCTAATAACATTACATTCACCGCTCTAATCGACACCGGAAGCAAATACAATTTGGTTACCGATACCACGTTTAAAAATCTAAACAAGCCAAAGCTAAGTGAGTGTAATATCTTATCTCACCAGGTTCGGAAAATCAGACCAAAACAAGATCAAACCGTCGGGCTCGTTTGAACATAAAATAACAATTGATGGTGAACTTTTCGTAACAAAGTTTCTGGTGGTGGAGTCGCAATTCCTGGACAAGGAGATGGTTCTTGGTGAAGAATTTTTCAAACAAGCTCAATTGACAATATCCAGTGAGGGCGTGAAAGTAACCAAGCCTACCAGTGCCGAGGCAGATATCAGTTCGATTTATAAAATTGATACTGAAGACTGCAACCAAATAGTAACGGACATCGAACCAGCAGCAAGCGCGAAGGCTAAAGAGGTAGTACACAATGTTGTCCAAAACTTTCAAGCGGTAAGCACAAAATCCACAAACATTCAAATGCGTTTGACTCTTAATGACGATAAGCCGATACATTCACGACCTCGCAGATTTTCGTATTCTGAGCGATGCATCATAGATAAACAAACCGACCAATGGCTGAAAGACGGTGTAATTGAAACCTCAGAGTCAGAATACAGCAGCCCAGTCGTACTTGTTAACAAACGTGACGGATCTCATCGCTTATGCATCGATTACAAGCGAATCAATAAAGTCATTATCAGAGACCATTTTCCACTTCCATTGATCGAGGATCAACTTGACAGATTGCAGGACGCGCGTATTTTTAGTTCGATAGATTTAAAAAACGGATTCTTCCACGTCGGTATAGAAGAAGGGAGCCGAAAGTATACGTCTTTCGTCACACACAATGGACAATTCCAGTTTCTTCGGGTTACTTTCGGGCTCTCCAATTCGCCGAGCGTATTCCAGCGACATGTAAATGCTATCTTCAGAAACCTGACTTGTAAAGGTGTAGCCATACCATACGTCGACGACATTATAATACCAGCGAAAACCGAAAAAGAGGCTGTAGAAAACATCATCGAAGTTCTGAAAAAATGCTCAGAATATGGACTGTTAATTAACTTCAAAAAGTGTCATTTTCTAAAAACCAAAATCGAGTACTTGGGTCACATAATTGAAAACCAGAAAATAAGTCCGTCTCCATCCAAAACACATGCTGTGACATCGTTTCCAATTCCGACTAACCTAAAGCAGCTACAGAGTTTCCTTGGTGGGTTATTTTCGAAAGTTCATCGCCAATTTCTCGCAGATAGCAAAACCCCTATCTGATATGACCAAGCAAGATGCGAAAATTTAATTCGGTGACCAACAGCTAGGTGCATTTAACAGGCTAAAGATTCTCATCACGCAAAAAATTTTCCATCAGCAACACGAGACTGAGCTACATACGGACGCTTCAATCGACGGTTTCGGCGCAGTGTTGTTTACAAAAGAGTCCAGACGATAAGCAGTGGCATCCGGTATATTACATGAGCAAAAAAACGACCGATGCTGAAAGGAAGTTCACAAGCTACGAGCTCGAAATCTTAGCTGTAGTGGAAGCCTTTAAAAAGTTCAGGGTCTACTTACTGGGTTTGCGATTTCGACTCGTAACAGATTGTAATGCTCTAGCCAAAACCGTAGAAAAGAAAGACTTGTGCTCACGAATAGCCCGCTGGATCCTCCAGTTGCAAGAATTCGAATACGTCGTCGAACACCGAGCTGCCACACGAATTCGCCACCCTGACGCCCTGAGCCGTGTACACATGATGATGATTACAGAGGCTTCATTGCATAGTAGAATCAAAAACATTCAGGCTCAAGACGACCAACTAAAAGCTATCATAGACATTCTGGCAGATAAGACAACCCATAACAACTACTTCTTGAAATCTGGGCTCCTACACAAAGTAATCGACGACTGTGAACTTATAGTTGTGCCTTCGGGTATGCAACGAGAAATCATTAAGCAAGCACATGAGCATGGTCACTTCTCTGTCAAAAAATGTAAAGAGATTATTGGAAAAGAATTCTACATACCAAAGCTGGAGGAGAAAATTCAGAAGTGTATAAGCTGCTGCTTACCTTGTATTGTCAGCAACCGTAAGCAAGGAAAGCAAGAGGGCGAACTTCATCCACTCAGCAAAGACCAAAAGCCGCTGCAGACGTATCACATCGATTTTCTTGGCCCTTTGGAATCTACTCACAAACAGTATAAGCACATACTAGCAGTAATCGATAGTTTCACCAAATTTTGTTGGCTCTATCCGACCAAGACGACCTCTACCAAAGATGCTGTATCGAGACTTAACGAGCAAAGCAAAATCTTCGGCAATCCTAGTCACATCATTTCTGATAGAGGATCTGCGTTCACGTCAGAAGACTTTCAACTGTACTGCAACAGCGAAGGTATCAAGCATCATCTTATCACAACGGGCCTTCCACGGGCCAACGGTCAGGTCGAGAGGCTTAATACAACGATAACTGCTGTTCTTTCAAAACTATCAATAGATGATCCACGACAATGGTTTAAGTTTGTCAGCAGCGTACAACAGGTCATCAACTCAACATTTTGCAGAAGAACGAAAACAACGCCTTTTGACTTACTAACGGGAACCAAGATGCGTCTAAAAGCCGATACACAGATCCAGCAAATGTTAAAAGCAGAAATGATTCAGCTCTTCAACGACGATCGGGATGAACTTCGAAAACAAGCCAAGCAACAAATTCATAAAGTCCAGGAGGAAAATAAAAGAAGATATAACCTACGACGAAGACCAGCATCAAAGTACAGAGTCGGCGACTTAGTTGCTATTAAAAGGACTCAGCTTGGTCCAGGCCTAAAGTTAAAGCCGAAGTATCTTGGCCCATACCGTATTATAAGGTTGAAATTGAATGATACCTATGATGTAACCAAAGACTCAGTATTCAGCGAAGGCCCAAGGCAGACGAGCACTTGCGCTGAGTATCTAAAGCCGTGGATTCCTTATGACGACAATGAAGACGACGCATTCGAGGCGAATGCAGTATAGGATGGCCGATTTGTGGGATTGGTCTGGCAACGCAGAGCAGCTGGTGGTAAAGAAGAAATGGAAAACAAAACGACGTGGCAAGCCTGCCAAACTGAAAGACGAGAGAAGCATAAAGAATCCGCGAGACGAACGGAGAAGACGTGAAAAACGACGCATTTGGTGAAAAGAGAAGACGAACACATAAAGACGCAGACTAATCAGTTTAATCAAACCAATTTATAACACAAAAACTCATTCTAATTAATCTATAATAAATATAAAAAATATATTAACACAAGTGGGATCGCGTTTAAGTTATTTGGAAAGTAATTTCACAACCCAGTCCCACATATAGTCTGCCAGAGTCATGCGACGTCTACAACAGCTGGTGGAGAGACTCGTCTGGATTCCCACTTTGTCTGCCGATTCGGTTTATTTAAATGTAGTTCAATGCATTTTGGATGTTTTCAATGTTTTGACATTCACTTATTCTCCAATTGTTTTGTATGGGGCTATTGGCCTTTGGTTATGTATAAGTTCATTTATGATTGGCTCGATTAACACATCTCTAATGCATCACTACTTTTCCCAAAGTATGCTAATGGTCACTACGCCCCTGAACGGATGACTAGGGCGTGCGTAAAAGTTAATATGTGCTTTCATGTAGTGCGTGTCAAGGATACTCTTTATGAAGGTGTGATCGGTAGCGATGTTCTTAATACAGTAACCGCAACAATGGTCTGATCTTACCTTAGGTAGAGATGAAAATAGTCAAAATTACAATACAGACAGGCATTTCCGACTGACAGAAACTTTTCAGCAGTTAATGACATAAAATTTCATTTAAACTTCGTACCAGATAAAGATCTGTTTCACTTGGGCAACGACATAAATTTGGTTGTGGTAGGGTTAGTTCAAAATTACAAGCCATTAAAGCCAGAGTCGAGCCCAGTAGAAATAAAAATACTGCTCACAGGCGAAGTCCCAGTATACCAGAGAGGAAACTGAGAAGGTTGACAAGCTGAGAAGGGATTGGCTTACGGAAGGAAACATTCTTCAAAGCGTTTCCGAGTACGCATCACGCATTGTCTTGGTTGCTAAAAAGGATGGGACCAAAAAACTTTGTTGCGACTACCGCCATAGTCGCCATATATGCATTCGTCACCCAAAACGGTCGATTCGAATTATGTTTCGTACCATTCGGTGTTTTGATTTTGTACATGGATGATCTGACTATTCCATCAGAAGATGAACTCGATGGGTTGGAGAAATTAAAGAAAGTCTTAGATGTTGTAATGCGTTCAGTTCTGCGTATAAAATAAGGAAAAGTTAAGGTCTTACAGAAGAGGGTGCGATCCCTGGACTATATAGTCGAAAACGCAACTATCCAAACATCAGCAGAGAAGACTTGTGCAGAAAAAAGAAATTAATCCGTATTTTGGCATAACATATTATTTGATCAAACAAAAATGCTACAGGAGTCCATTGCGATGCAAGCATGTTCGGATATGGAGCAGTCCTTCTTCAAAAGGATTATGCTGATTAAGAATTTCACCCAGTAGAGTACAGGAGTCGGAAGACAACAGATGCCGCGGATATATATCCACCTTATGGACTAGAAGCACTCGCCACAGTACAGGCTCTAAAGAAGTGGAGAATCTACTTGCTTGGAGACTGCAATGCGTTTGCTATGACCATGCGACCATGACCCAGTATCTAAGCCATATATAAGATCATGGAAACAAATATTTATTTAATAAAATATTAGGCGTATATTGAAGGACACTGTACGAATATTTATACATGTATGTTTATAAGAAAAGAACCGTGTTCCGACAAACTTACCCCCTTTTTAAGTCCTTGGCGATGAGCTCTCGACGCCCCGGAGCCTGGGCTTTAGAAGACATTATGTTGGATATATATATAATATACGTGCAATAAAAACACTGCTGTTCTTAAACACTAAAAGCATTTAAACACAAAAATATATTTATATTATGCCAGAGGCATTCAACGTCTTGAACGGCTGGTGGAAAGACTCGTCTTCTCTAATTGTTCATCAGGATCCGCACATTGTCTATCAATTCGGTTTGTTTTAGTGTATTTCAATGCATTTTAAATGTTTCCAATGTTTTGATTTTTACTTGTTCTTCAATTGTTCTGTGTGGAGTAACCGACCTTTGTTTATGTATAAGTTCACTTTTGATTGGCTCGATTAACACATATCTATTGCGTCACTTCTTTTCCCAAAGTATGCTATTGGTCACTACCTTTACCAGTCTGAGTCTGGTTAGTCAAATGCACTCCTCCCCTCGTCTTAAGACTCGTCGTTTCTTCTCTATGTGAATCTTTGTATGTATTAATCGATGCGGACACGCATGGAATGACCTCGCAAAAGGAATCTGCGTACGACTATAGTTGTCTGTTCCGTGGTTTTTTCTGCTTCTTTTTCTCAGGCGCCCTTTCACGTGTGGAGGCCTACTCCTGTAGTCAGGAGTCTCATGACTTATCAGCTGAGCTGTCCAGGATTTTAGCTTCATTGCTGTTGCATTATGTCGTTAAAGGTATGTTTTGTACTCAAGTTTTTTGTAAAGACTTGGCCCATGAAGTTTGGGCTTTGATGTTTAATTAATCTGATCTAACTGACGATCGTTTAAATCATATTTATTACAAATGTTTGACTTATTCATATATAATGTTTGTATGTAGAGCAGTGTCGCAGTAGAGCAAGGTCTAAGAATTTTTGTAATATTATAAGACTTTATAATGCTGCGCCAACAAAGTAATCGGGGATGTTATCAGCAAGCAGCCCATCTGGGAGTTCATGTTGTCCTTTAAAAGCCCGAAAAATTCATCTTCAGCGATTTTATGACTCAGCTTGGAATGCAAATTGTGCATATGCGAAACATAATTGCCTATATGTGGCCTATAAGTTCAGGCGGTATGCAGTGTATGCTTTCCAGTCGTCCAGGGCAATCGGCTGGTCGTTGAGGAACTTGTATTGGGGATGGATGTTTTAATATTATTTGTTCTTTTATAATTTTCATATTTGCTGAGTGAGTTGTGATATGGTGCTCTTATTTTTGAGACTTGATTTTAAATGATCAAGCTCAGCTTGTAATTTTACGGCTGTTGCCCACGCGGGAGGTGGTGTTTAAATAGAGAAGCGACTTTTTGTGCGCTACTCTTTTCTTAATTTTTTTTTTGTCTTCACCTCCGCGTCTACCCCATCACTCACACTGTACTCACTCAAACTTTTGTATTTATTCATCCGTGCCGTCGTGCCGATCCCGTTTATTTTCGTTAATTTTCATTCAGTTGCTGCCGATTTGGACTATTCTCCTCTTCCGCGGTAATCTTCTAATCGCGAGTTGAGCTGTAGACGGCTGAAGTTTCCTGGTTTTATGTCCGTGGATGCATTCCGATCCACCAAGTCACCACCTTTGCGTAAGAGTTCTCTTTATTGAATAGTTCTTAACTCTATTTCAATTCTCCGTACTAGTGAGAGTGTAGCTGCGCCGCCAGAGACTCCGGCGGAGCAGCGTTCAATGCTTAAGTAGACGTATGTATTAGTAGCGGCTGGCGAAGAGTCGCCGCGCCAGAGGAGAGTTCTTATGTTCACATGGTGACAGAGCGGTCGCACATGTCCAATGTGCAGACTCAGCACTGCCCAGTCCCAGTGCACTCAACGGCGATCATATTACCGGGCACTTGAAGAACTGTTTGGGACTCGGAATTATGTATACATATTGTGGCCAAGTGCTACAATGTGTTTGTAATAATATTAATGCGTAACACTAAGTACAGTGTGCATTCGATAAATGAACATAATATAAGGTGGCGCTAGGTATCGCTAGGTGGTCCTACCCGGAAGCAAGAACATCTCCATCACTCTCGCACTCTCTTTAGCTGAAAAACGGGTGTTTGATAGTCGATGGCATCGATGATCTGTTGTTTGGCATATTAATTTCTACTTTTGGGAGTATCATTCCTTGATATTTCACAATTTCGAATACAATTTTAGAAATATTGGACAATTATATACATTAACTATTACTTATAACTTCGGTGTTTTTTGGAATAAAATTTTCTTTTTTTGGCGTAAATCCAATAATTAAAATCCAATTTTTCGGACGTCTATTTCATACATAATAGTAAAATAATAATAATAGATAATAGGAAAGTAATTATACCTTCGAAATTTTTTATCAAATTCTTACTTTCCGCTAAAAAGCATTTGTTTAAAATTTCAGAATTACGAATAAAATTCTTAGGAAATTGGAAGACTCTATCATATAGCAGCCACAGGAAATACGGAAATATTATTGGGAAAATAATTATAGCTTCGTTATTTTTGTTGATAGTTATATTTTGTTTTCCGATATACAGAACTTTTTCAAGTTTAAGAATAACCTATTAAATTTTTAGAAAATCGGACGACTATATTGTAGTGTATGTAGTGTAGCGTATATCCAATGACCACTGTACTTAAGTACAGGTATAAAAAATATCAACTAAAACACTGTGACACTTTGTTGCAATGTGTACATAAACACTTGACTTCTGTTCAAGTGTTTTATGCATAAATGCATAGTCGGCGTTCTCATGCTGCCCGGCTACAGTCATATATGAATATATGAATAACATATTCATACACAACATTCTCCTCTTGTATATTCATAAGCATGTATATATAATATATAATGCAGCCGCTCTGCTGCTGTCCTCAGCGCACTACTAATCATTATTTTAAAGAATTCGACTATTCAACCTAACTTATCTTTTGCATTGCCTTTAGAAATTACCTTTTGAATGTCCTTCTATTTTTTCATAGCAGGGTTTTTATGACCCATTGGGAACACTATTTTATTCATTATCTCTTAGTAGTACTTATTCCTAATACAACAAAACGAAAGAACAACAAAAAGCTCCGAAAAACTGAACTTTTAACCCGAAAACCGTTAATATTGTTATTTTTGTTGCCGCACAATTTTGCTACTTCCTTTATAAATGTTCCTTAGTTGCAAAAACCGTTCTGATTGTTAGTTCCCAGATAGGTAACCCTACTTACTCTTAAAAACAGGTTAGAAATATTGCAAAAAATTACCATAATATACCCACTGTCGGTCAACCCGGATAATGAATCCCTGATTCGGAAGCATAAAGTCTCGGTTTAAGAACAATGACGTAATTTTTGACTGACGACAAAGACATCCATTTGGCACGACGTGTGAAGGGGAGGGTATGTGGCCGAAACCCAGCCCAATTGTGTTACGGTCAAGCGACAGCTAAGTTTGTGGGGCAGTGTGGACAGAAGACCGATGAACTTTACATATTCTATACACTTTTTTGACACGATAAATTTGTTTTCGATGTGTTGGAGAGGGAGTGGTTTCCAAAGATCCCAATCCAAGTCCGGCAAGCTTTTACCGGCAGCCAGAGTGCCCGCTCAGGACGTAACTCTATCTATATCTAATATATTTACGTTAATTTTAACATAGTTTTATTGTATTATATAAAGGAAAACTCATAGTTCTTGATTTAATGAAATTCACTTAAATTTGTCTATTAACAAAAGAGGAGATTTCTATACATGTAAAAGACAAAAATTAAAACAAGAAAGTCTTATCTCTACTTTATGTTGTGACCGCTCAACACTGACAGTCGCAGAAATTACAAGTTTAACGATAAAAACAAATAAGTAAGCATGTTCACATTTTACTTACTAAGCACCCTGTTCTAGAAAACAGTCAAATTACTCTTAGCAAATAAATATGAAAGTCATGCCATACTTAGGGACCTCAACTCTGACACCGCAGGTATCAAGAATATTGATCCTAAGAAAATTCCTTAAGGCATTCGAAAAATCCTATTGTTGAGCGCCAATTCTGTTACGTGGGAATATTAGTGCCCGAGTTCTGAAAAGGACTTGGGCCGAGGGAGAAGTGTCCGATGTGCAGGCACACTTTTGCTGGCATAAGCTACGTCGTATTTGTGTCGGTGAATCTTAGTAAGCCTCTCTCCTCTCCAACATCCATCACTCACACTCTACTCACTCAAACTTTTGTATTTATTCATCCGTGCCGTCGTGCCGATCCCGTTTATTTTCGTTAATTTTCATTCAGTTGCTGCCGATTTGGACTATTCTCCTCTTCCGCGGTAATCTTCTAATCGCGAGTTGAGCTGTAGACGGCTGAAGTTTCCTGGTTTTATGTCCGTGGATGCATTCCGATCCACCAAGTCACCACCTTTGCGTAAGAGTTCTCTTTATTGAATAGTTCTTAACTCTATTTCAATTCTCCGTACTAGTGAGAGTGTAGCTGCGCCGCCAGAGACTCCGGCGGAGCAGCGTTCAATGCTTAAGTAGACGTATGTATTGGTAGCGGCTGGCGAAGAGTCGCCGCGCCAGAGGAGAGGTCTTATGTTCACATGGTGACAGAGCGGTCGCACATGTCCAATGTGCAGACCCAGTCCCAGTGCACTCAACGGGGATCATATTACCGGGCACTTGAAGAACTGTTTGGGACTTGGATTTATGTATACATATTGTGGCCAAGTGCTACAATGTGTTTGTAATAATATTAATGCGTAACACTAAGTACAATGTGCATTCGATAAGTGAACATAATACAAGGTGGCGCTAGGTATCGCTAGGTGGTCCTACCCGGAAGCAAGAACATCTCCATCACTCTCGCACTCTCTTTAGCTGAAAAACGGGTGTTTGATAGTCGATGGCATCGATGATCTGTTGTTTGGCATATTAATTTCTACCTTTGGGAATATCATTCCATGATATTTCACAATTTCGAATAAAATTTTAGAAATATTGGAAAATTATATACATTAACTATTACTTTTAACTTCGGTGTTTTTTGGAATAAAATTTTCTTTTTTTGGCGTAAATCCATTAATTAAAATCCAATTTTTCGGACGTCTATTTCATACATAATAGTAAAATAATAATAATAGATAATAGGAAAGTAATTATACCTTCGAAATTTTTTATCAAATTCTTACTTTCAGCTAAAAAGCATTTGGTTAAAATTTCAGAATTACGAATAAAATTCTTAGGAACTTGGAAGACTCTATCATATAGCAGCCACAGGAAATACGAAAATGTTATTGGGAAAATAATTATAGCTTCGTTATTTTTGTTGATAGTTATATTTTGTTTTCCGATATACAGAACTTTTTCAAGCTTAAGAATAACCTATTAAATTTTTAGAAAATCGGACGACTATATTGTAGTGTATGTAGTGTAGCGTATATCCAATGACCACTGTACTTAAGTACAGGTATAAATAATATCAACTAAAACACTGTGACACTTTGTTGCAATGTGTACATAAACACTTGACTTCTGTTCAAGTGTTTTATGCATAAATGCATAGTCGGCGTTCTCATGCTGCCCGGCTACAGTCATATATGAATATATGAATAACATATTCATACACAACATTCTCCTCTTGTATATTCATAAGCATGTATATATAATATATAATGCAGCCGCTCTGCTGCTGTCCTCAGCGCACTACTAATCATTATTTTAAAGAATTCGACTATTCAACCTAACTTATCTTTTGCATTGCCTTTAGAAATTACCTTTTGAATGTCCTTCTATTTTCTCATAGCAGGGTTTTTATGACCCATTGGGAACACTATTTTATTCATTATCTCTTAGTAGTGCTTATTCCTAATACAACAAAACGAAAGAACAATAAAAAGCTCTGAAAAAATGAACTTTTAACCCGAAAACCGTTAATATTGTTATTTTTGTTGCCGCACAATTTTGCTACTTCCTTTATAAATGTTCCTTAGTTGCAAAAACCGTTCGTATTGTTAGTTCCCAGATAGGTAACCCTACTTACTCTTAAAAACAGGTTGGAAATATTGCAAAAAATTACCATAATATACCCAATGTCGGTCAACCCGGATAATGAATCCCTGATTCGGAAGCATAAAGTCTCGGTTTAAAAACAATGACGTAATTTTTGACTGACGACAAAGACATCCATTTGGCACGACGTGTGAAGGGGAGGGTATGTGGCCGAAACACAGCCCAATCGTGTTACGGTCAAGCGACAGCTAAGTTTGTGGGGCAGTGTGGACAGAAGACCGATGAACTTTACATATTCTATACACTTTTTTGACACGATAAATTTGTTTTCGATGTGTTGGAGAGGGAGTGGTTTCCAAAGATCCCAATCCAAGTCCGGCAAGCTTTTACCGGCAGCCAGAGTGCCCGCTCAGGACGTAACTCTATCTATATCTAATATATTTACGTTAATTTTAACATAGTTTTATTGTATTATATAAAGGAAAACTCATAGTTCTTGATTTAATGAAATTCACTTAAATTTGTCTATTAACAAAAGAGGAGATTTCTATACATGTAAAAGACAAAAATTAAAACAAGAAAGTCTTATCACTACTTTATGTTGTGACCGCTCAACACTGACAGTCGCAGAAATTACAAGTTTAACGATAAAAACAAATAAGTAAGCATGTTCACATTTTACTTACTAAGCACCCTGTTCTAGAAAACAGTCAAATTACTCTTAGCAAATAAATATGAAAGTCATGCCATACTTAGGGACCTCAACTCTGACACCGCAGGTATCAAGAATATTGATCCTAAGAAAATTCCTTAAGGCATTCGAAAAATCCTATTGTTGAGCGCCAATTCTGTTACGTGGGAATATTAGTGCCCGAGTTCTGAAAAGGACTTGGGCCGAGGGAGAAGTGTCCGATGTGCAGGCACACTTTTGCTGGCATAAGCTACGTCGTATTTGTGTCGGTGAATCTTAGTAAGCCTCTCTCCTCTCCAACATCCATCACTCACACTCTACTCACTCAAACTTTTGTATTTATTCATCCGTGCCGTCGTGCCGATCCCGTTTATTTTCGTTAATTTTCATTCAGTTGCTGCCGATTTGGACTATTCTCCTCTTCCGCGGTAATCTTCTAATCGCGAGTTGAGCTGTAGACGGCTGAAGTTTCCTGGTTTTATGTCCGTGGATGCATTCCGATCCACCAAGTCACCACCTTTGCGTAAGAGTTCTCTTTATTGAATAGTTCTTAACTCTATTTCAATTCTCCGTACTAGTGAGAGTGTAGCTGCGCCGCCAGAGACTCCGGCGGAGCAGCGTTCAATGCTTAAGTAGACGTATGTATTAGTAGCGGCTGGCGAAGAGTCGCCGCGCCAGAGGAGAGTTCTTATGTTCACATGGTGACAGAGCGGTCGCACATGTCCAATGTGCAGACTCAGCACTGCCCAGTCCCAGTGCACTCAACGGCGATCATATTACCGGGCACTTGAAGAACTGTTTGGGACTCGGAATTATGTATACATATTGTGGCCAAGTGCTACAATGTGTTTGTAATAATATTAATGCGTAACACTAAGTACAGTGTGCATTCGATAAATGAACATAATATAAGGTGGCGCTAGGTATCGCTAGGTGGTCCTACCCGGAAGCAAGAACATCTCCATCACTCTCGCACTCTCTTTAGCTGAAAAACGGGTGTTTGATAGTCGATGGCATCGATGATCTGTTGTTTGGCATATTAATTTCTACTTTTGGGAGTATCATTCCTTGATATTTCACAATTTCGAATACAATTTTAGAAATATTGGACAATTATATACATTAACTATTACTTATAACTTCGGTGTTTTTTGGAATAAAATTTTCTTTTTTTGGCGTAAATCCAATAATTAAAATCCAATTTTTCGGACGTCTATTTCATACATAATAGTAAAATAATAATAATAGATAATAGGAAAGTAATTATACCTTCGAAATTTTTTATCAAATTCTTACTTTCCGCTAAAAAGCATTTGTTTAAAATTTCAGAATTACGAATAAAATTCTTAGGAAATTGGAAGACTCTATCATATAGCAGCCACAGGAAATACGGAAATATTATTGGGAAAATAATTATAGCTTCGTTATTTTTGTTGATAGTTATATTTTGTTTTCCGATATACAGAACTTTTTCAAGTTTAAGAATAACCTATTAAATTTTTAGAAAATCGGACGACTATATTGTAGTGTATGTAGTGTAGCGTATATCCAATGACCACTGTACTTAAGTACAGGTATAAAAAATATCAACTAAAACACTGTGACACTTTGTTGCAATGTGTACATAAACACTTGACTTCTGTTCAAGTGTTTTATGCATAAATGCATAGTCGGCGTTCTTATGCTGCCCGGCTACAGTCACATATATGAATATATGAATAACATATTCATACACAACATTCTCCTCTTGTATATTCATAAGCATGTATATATAATATATAATGCAGCCGCTCTGCTGCTGTCCTCAGCGCACTACTAATCATTATTTTAAAGAATTCGACTATTCAACCTAACTTATCTTTTGCATTGCCTTTAGAAATTACCTTTTGAATGTCCTTCTATTTTTTCATAGCAGGGTTTTTATGACCCATTGGGAACACTATTTTATTCATTATCTCTTAGTAGTACTTATTCCTAATACAACAAAACGAAAGAACAACAAAAAGCTCCGAAAAACTGAACTTTTAACCCGAAAACCGTTAATATTGTTATTTTTGTTGCCGCACAATTTTGCTACTTCCTTTATAAATGTTCCTTAGTTGCAAAAACCGTTCTGATTGTTAGTTCCCAGATAGGTAACCCTACTTACTCTTAAAAACAGGTTAGAAATATTGCAAAAAATTACCATAATATACCCACTGTCGGTCAACCCGGATAATGAATCCCTGATTCGGAAGCATAAAGTCTCGGTTTAAGAACAATGACGTAATTTTTGACTGACGACAAAGACATCCATTTGGCACGACGTGTGAAGGGGAGGGTATGTGGCCGAAACCCAGCCCAATTGTGTTACGGTCAAGCGACAGCTAAGTTTGTGGGGCAGTGTGGACAGAAGACCGATGAACTTTACATATTCTATACACTTTTTTGACACGATAAAATTTGTTTTTGATGTGTTGGAGAGGGAGTGGTTTCCAAAGATCCCAATCCAAGTCCGGCAAGCTTTTACCGGCAGCCAGAGTGCCCGCTCAGGATGTAACTCTATCTATATCTAATATATTTACGTTAATTTTAACATAGTTTTATTGTATTATATAAAGGAAAACTCATAGTTCTTGATTTAATGAAATTCACTTAAATTTGTCTATTAAGAAAAGAGGAGATTTCTATACATGTAAAAGACAAAAATTAAAACAAGAAAGTCTTATCACTACTTTATGTTGTGACCGCTCAACACTGACAGTCGCAGAATTTACAAGTTAACGATAAAAACAAATAAGTAAGCATGTTCACATTTTACTTACTAGGCACCCTGTTCTAGAAAACAGTCAAATTACTCTTAGCAAATAAAGATGAAAGTCATGCCATACTTAGGGACCTCAACTCTGACACCGCAGGTATCAAGAATATTGATCCTAAGAAAATTCCTTAAGGCATTAGAAAAATCCTATTGTTGAGCGCCAATTCTGTTACGTGGGAATATTAGTGCCCGAGTTCTGAAAAGGACTTGGGCCGAGGGAGAGGTGTCCGATGTGCAGGCACACTTTTATTGGCATAAGCTACGTCGTATTTGTGTCGGTGGATCTTAGTAAGCCTCTCTCCTCTCCAACATAACGAGAATGAATATTAAAAGGGCCTGGAAAACAATATTAGTACGTAAGGTACGACAATGGTCAGTCCGCACTGCCCCACAAGATCAGCTGACGCTTGATCGTAATACGATCGGGTTGTGGTTCGGCCACATTCCCTCCTCTTCACACATTCGCGTGAATGGATCGACGCGGGCCGCGCAATACGATCCCCTATAGTCTTCCTTTTGAAAAGGTTTAGCACATTATAGTTTTAAATTTATATTTACATTATAAGTTTATTTAATGAAATATTAGGCTTATATTGTAGAAACCGTGTTTCGGATCCTGGGCTTTGGAAGATATTATATATTATTTGATATATATATATAAATATCTGTGCACCAAAAATACTGCTGTCCTTAAGTATACAAATTCACTTAAACACAAAAATATAAATATATAGTAGCCAGAATCATGCGACGTCTTCAACGGCTGGTGGAGGGACTCGTCTTCTCCAATTGTTTATCAGGATTCGCCATATATAAGGTCATGAACACAAATACCTACGACGATTTCTATCTGAAGCACGATATTCTTCGCAAGAATCCTATAAAAGAGCTTGTAGGTATCCCATCACCCATGTCAAAAGCACAATAGACTGCAGCGCGATTATAACATCTCAGATTTAGAGAAGAAGGCTCAATCTATCGAGTGGTCCTGTGTAGAGTGCATCGCTTAGGAAAGGGTAAGTATGGGGAATAGGGGGTTCTTTAAACACGATAAACAAGTTAGACGAACCTTTACAGACCTATCGTATTAGCCAATTGGTATCATGGAGTACAGGAAGAGAAGGATAAGTTTCGAGCGGAGGGTAAAGAAAATATTTTCAGGATTCAGGATGAAAATCGCAAGACGTTCAAGAAATCAAGAAAACGGAGTCTAAGTACAAAATTGAAAATTTATTCGCGATAAAAAAACCCTTTCGCCAGGTTATAATTAATGAAGTTAGGACATGGTCGAAAAAGTAGTAGATGATGAAGGTCTGAATAAAACAATTACTGGGTCGAATGAATTGTCAGAATAGCCGAATGTAGGATTAGCATCCCTTTTTTCGACAGTTCAGATACTCTGTTAAATTACATATTTCATTAGCAGGCCCAAATGTTAAAGCAAAAAAAGGCGAGAATTTCTAGTAGAGATTGAGTTTCGTCAGAGGAAGGTCGTGTGCATCTTAAGTATTAAAGTCTGTGCTTAAAAATAATACCGTATTGGTTAATATAAAGAATAACTGTGTAAAATTATCAAATAATAAACTGGTGAATTGTTGTTTAATTAACAAACGGAAGCCGTTCTCTACATGTATAACGAATATACAACTTATTTATTTGGGAACAATTACACTGTACAATGTACATTGTACAATATACATACATACTCGTATAATTCTTATTTTATTGAATTAATTATAAATTCGTAGGTATGTAAAAAATTAGAGAATACAATTTCATTTTTTTTACCGCCGTAACCGGGATGAAACCTTTCCAAAAGTCATATTTATATTGCAGGTCACATGTAAATCGGACCGAGCCGGATCGGACAACTATATCGTAAAGCTCCTATTGGAATGATCAAAAAACTATTTTTGAAAAAATGTAAAAAAATTTTAACTTTGGTGTTTTTATACCCATTACTCGTAGAGTAAAAGGGTATACTAGATTCGTCGGAAAGTATGTAACAAGAAGAAGAAAGCGATTCCGACCCAATAAAGTGTGTATATTCTTGATCAGGACCACTAGCTGAGTCGATCTAGCCATGTCCGTCTGTCTGTCCGTCCGTATGAACGCTGAGATCTGGGAAACTACAAAAGCTAGTTGGGATTTGGCATTTAGATTCGTGAGCTTCTTGCGCAGCGCAAGTTTGCTTCGGCAGTGTGCTACGCCCACAACCGCCCAAAATGCTAGAACGAATCTACCACCCACATTTCGTAATATTTTGGAATAATTGAATTTCAATACTTATATAAAGCGCTATGGGCTAGTTCGTGTTATTGGCTAGGTGGCGCTAGGTATCGCTAGGTGATCATGCTTACAATCTCAAATATGCATCAACACTTGACTCTTTTGGCTGCGATCATTACCTCTACCAAAGAGCGACCATCCGAGACCTGATTTTGGGGCTATCACGTCGCCACTCTTGCATTCCTTTGCAGCCAAAGGCACGCCTTGCTTTGTGTTATCTATCCCAATGATAATGGGCGCTCGAGCGATTCTGTAGGTGCGTATGGGCAGACCCCCCAGGAACGGGTAAGCTTGCAAGACTGAATCTTCCAAGGTTTAAGTTGGAAAGTCCAGACTTGTAATTGTTCGAACGTTCTTTAGAGCGTATTTGTGAACCACCTTGTCCTGTGACCCAATTCTTAACGCCACTCAGTTTGACTCCGTTTCTTTCTGAGTAATCTCTCCGATCCAGCGTAGACACAATTCCTCTGAAGGCCGTCGATCCCGAGTTCCTCTGCTACGTGAGTGTCCAGTCGGGTGCACGCCGACCCCTCATCTATTAGCGCATACGTCTGTACTGATCGCGTAGGTCCGTATAGTGTCACTGGGACGTACCGAAATAGAGATTTGTCGTTCTGACCGGCGTACAAAACCACCTGGCCTTCCTTTTGCCCAGCTTGGCTGTTAGTTTGTCCACATCTCTCAGAGTTATGCAAAATGTGATGATTCGTTCATGTGCAGCCATCTAAGCCGCACCGGTTTCTTGACTTTCAATGCTTGATCGCCAACAAAGTCTGTTTTTCTTAACAAACAGCAATCTACTCTTGTTGTCTAAAGAGCAGAATCCCTGCCAGTCCTTTAGCTTGCGTGACCGTGAACATTTCCGGCACGCGGTAGACATGTGCCCACTAGAATCGCTGTGCACCATGAGTCTGGCCCTAGTACTCATGCTGCTTGCTCTTGCCTCTGTCGAATCTGGCCCTCCGGATATTGGCATAACTGTACTGGCGCATGTCGCCCAGTTAAATAGCTAATCGTCGAATATACTCATATCCGTCTTGTGAAGAGTGGTACTGTATCGAGCCCAGTCTAACTTTATATCGGGCGGCAGCTTGTCTATCAGATTCCGCTGGATTGTCGGGTCGTTCAAATATTCCGAAAGCCCAATAGCAGCGACCGTGGCTCGGTAATTTTGGACTGCAAGCGCCAGACGAACCAAGCTCTCCAAATTGCTAGACTTCACTGGCGGCTCTTGTCGAAGTTTACTCTGCATATTTAGGTGAATTATGTCAGGTCGCCCGTACAGCATTCTTAACGTATCGATTGCTTATGCTACTGTGGCCGGTACAATTAGCTTCCTGCGTACGGCCCCAACGCAACGCCCTACAGGCTCTTCTGAAGGCGAATTAGAATTTCCTGATCGCTAAACCCGCAACGTTCAGTTGATTGCTCATAGTTGACAATGAACATGGGCCTCAGGATTACCTGAAAAATACGGAAGATCTTTAGTAATCACTTGCCGAGTTGCTATCTGCGACGCCGTCAGAGAATTATCAGGCGCCGCTGCTGACATATGCAAAAATCCCAATGCCGCTGGTCGCCACCGCTGCTCCGATAATGTAGCTGCGGCTGCGATGTGTGAATACCTCTGGTGGATGCCATTCCACTGCTGCATTACGATACATTCAAAGTGCAAGGTAGTAAGTAAGTAAGTAAGAAAGTTGGTAAGTGGTAAGTTAAAACACTCGTGCTAAACTGCAGACCAACTTCGACTTATTTCTCCGTAGTTCTAGATGGTTCTGCCTTTGTTCTCTTCCATTCCAATTCGCTGTCTTCGTCGCGGGCTTCCAATTCGCTCCTTGTGTATACTGAAAGTCATCATCGATCATCTGTGATTTAAACAGCTGCAGTTGTAGGCTCTGTTGTTGAACATTTGGCCGGCTGTTATCCTGGGCTTTTAACTAAATTATGCTGGTCACCGTAACTCCGGTTCACGCAGCAACAATTTCAAAAGCTTAAGAGCAGAAAAATGCTGAGATATGTTGAGAATATTCCTGTAAAAGATTGATGGTAAAATTCCAGAAGAGTTAAATACTACAGCTCTTGGCGTAAGCCAATTTTTTTTTACTTTTAAATGTTGTAGGGTAAAGTTTTGAACTGAAATCTTTTTATTTTTTCTTAAAATAAAAGTTGAAAATGTACATTAATGGAATACAAATTTAACAGAACACTTAAAAAGAAAGAATAAAACACAAAGTACCTAGAACTGTTGCTAAAGATCTTGTTAATATGTGTATATATTTATCTTATTTGGTTTTCCACAAATACTTGATCTGGTACTGCTGAAACCCTTATAAATTGAATGAGTTTTTTAATTTTTGGTCCAACTTTTTAGTCAAAATTATCTTACGAACAAATTACGCGAATACAATATAAATTTTTGGAGTTTTTGGAGGGACGGCACATGTATGAATTGACGAGTTCGTCAAAGTTACCTTACAATATACATCATACATAAGTTATTATGAAGTTCGTTCTTCGCACTTACATACATAAGGTCTGTATCAAAACTAAACGACACTATGAAAAGTTCTTGTGTAAATTTTGTAATACAGACCTTATGTACATATGCCTTTGCGGTTAGGACTACAATAACTACACTCACACACTTACCTGTGAAAATATTGATGTAAAATTAATGGCAGAAAGCAACAAACATTTTAAAACGCGTGGCATGAACTTCGCTTATAGAAATTAAAAATGCAACTGACAAGAAATTCAAGAGACGAGAAAAACAGTGCGCTTCTTGGATTGTTTTGTCTTTTTCATTTCCTTGTAAAAAAAACGACCATCGACGTCATTCGGTACTTAACCGGGGACCTTTCGCATCAAAGACAACCTTACCACTTGATCTATCGCACAACGTTTCCAGCGGGTGTTAGGTTCAAAAATTTGCGATAGGCGCAGATCGAAACTCGAACAATCGAAAAAAGCCATTATATGTATTGAAGTAAGCACGGTTATTATCAAAACGGTCAAATAACATATCTCATACAATGTAGTACACTTTTGAGCCTTACTTAGGGCAATTGAACCCAAAAGTTTGATCCTACGTGTAGTGTTATTTTCACCCACAATCATTAAATTGCCACTCAAAGATTTATTTTGCAGCAAAATAAACTGGATGCATCATATTTAAACACATCTAGAAGGCACCTCAATGTAATGTGTAAAACAAATTCGTTCTAGAACGACTTTTTTTGGATGCTTTCCCAAACTTCCGACTGTGGCGCGTGCTCACTTTTGTGTGCATGTATATATGCATATCACTTTTCAACCACGTGCTAATATTTTAAGAAAGAAAGGGCTGTTGTAAAAAGTATTATAAAGACAGTCAGGAGTTAATCAGAGTTATTTGGATATTAGCTCTTGGATCAAAGTTCCCCTAAACTCCCACCATTCTAAATTGAATCGTCCCGATTCATTGAAACTGTTGGGTATATATTATATATTGAATGTAATTGATTGGTCAATTCGAAAATGATATTTTATTCTTCTATCAATTATTATTGTCATAAATATTATTTTTTTCACTGTCGGAATTATTACATTCTGGTTGAATTTCTACATGGATTTTCCGTGGCTTGAATATTAAAAGTCTGTATTTGGTTAAAAAAAAAATTAGAATGGCCTCCTTGCATGCTGCTGACAGTGCCATATACTCCGCCTGGGTACTGCTAAGAACGACACTTCGCTGCTTTTCAGACGCCAAGAAATTTGACCTCCAGCTAGGAAGTAGATGTAACTTCACTTGTTTCTTTTTTGTTGCATTACGTTACATTCAAAGTGCAAGGTAGTAAGTAAGTAACTAAGAAAGTGGGTGAACAATGGGTTAAAAAACTCGTGTTAAACTGCAGGCCAACTTCGACTTATTTCTCCGTGGCTCTAGATGGGTACTCCGCGTCTAGCAATGAACATCTCAAGAACTAGCACAAATGCTTCCGTCGGCAGCGAGTGTGCTAGTTCCATGTGGACTGCAAGCACCAGACAAACCAAGCTCTCCAAAGTGTTAGACTTCACTGGCGAAGTTTACTCTGCATAGTTAGGTGAATTGCGACAGGTCGCCCGTAGAGCATTCTTAACGTATCGATTGCTACAGTTGGTACAGTTTACTTCCCGCGTACGGTCGCAACGCAACGTCCTACAGGCTCTTCTGAAGGCGAATTCGATTTTCCTAATCGCAAAACCCGCAACGTTCAGTTGATTGCTCATAGTTGACAATGAACAAGGGCCACTCCTCAGGATTACCTGAAAAATACGGAAGATCTTTAGTAATCACTTGCCGAGTTGCTATCTGCGACGCCGTCAGAGAATTATGCCGCTGGTCACCTTCGCTGCTCCGATTATGTAACTGCGGTTGCGATGTGTAAATCCCACTGGTGGATGCCATCCCACTGCTGAAGGGAGCTTCAGGGATGCGAACTGCCTGGTGATATTGTGCAGCTGTGAACTGCCCAGTTCCGTCGGTCCCCAATTCCACAGTAGAATGCACTAAATTTTTGGCGCTCTACCGCCGAACATTGCACCCATGTGTCGTGCTGTTCCACCGGATATAGGTGAGATCCACAGATCTTCCCAAAAGCCGCCTTGCTGCGGCGCGAACTGCTGCTATTGTGCTTCTTGGTATGACCATGTGACTCCTTTGCGTGGGCATGTAAGCTGTGGCAATTGTGTCCACAGAGGTCAGTCCTATGTGAGCACCGCTAACATGACTCGTTCCCATCGAACCCGCACTCGCCTCTGTTCCCTGTGAAATCGAATAATTGCCGCTTCCTGAAACCACAACTTGCGAGTCGGGTCCATCATTAGCCAGCCCTTTCAGGGGCGCGTCTCTGACATTGATCATTCCGATGGAAAGCTCTGCCGTTAAGTTGCGCAGAAAACACCTTTCCAATCTTCCACTAAGTGGTCGATATCTGTATAATGCGCGTCACGGCTGCAGGTCTTATTTTTCAGCAAACAGCTTCTTGACGAGCACCAGAGTTTTTTAAAATGTTGCGACGCATGTGAGGTTATTGGCTCTGAATAAGTTTTTTACGTTTCTTGAACTTCACTTGTTTCTGCCTTATTTCGTTAAATATCACCTCGTTCATTTGGTGATTGTACTTTCTGTGAAAATAGTCTATCAGTAATTGTGTAACTGGGTGCATACCTGGTAAGATTATTGGTCGTTTAAGAGAAATGGTGGTCCTGAAAACCATCTCGAGGCGCTGCTATAACTGAGTTCCTTCCTCCACTTGGTCTCGTCGTCCATCTCCACTCTTCGACGCGCGAATCCTCAGGAATCTCTCCTATACGCAGCGAAACGAATTGATGGTATTTCCGAGCATCGGACCGGATCCAATATAGCACGTTCTTTGAGTCTGTCCAAAATAGGCGTCGTCGTACAGCTATAGACATCTCGGATCCCAGAAATTCGGCCATACGTAGACCAAGTATGGCCGCCATCAACTCCAATCGAGGAATAGAAAACGGTTTGAGATGAGCTACTCCTGTGGTGGAGGCTCGACTCTAAACATAGCGTAAATATATGTTATTCAAGGTTATCAGCTCGGTTCATCAGACCAAGGCAGCGCGGGACTCGCAGGTTCCCGATTTCAGGTTAAAGTTTCAGCCAGGTGTTCCATCGGAGATGGTCGTTCTCACGTATAGGCTCGTCCCAGCTAACTGATGACCGCCATATTTCTTGAAAAATTTTTTTGGCTAGAATGATGTAAAATCTCGTAGCACTTGTCTCATGGTTGGTGTGTGCGGTTCGCTAAGGACGGGTTTGCTAAAACTTTGGAAAAATGTGAACTCGTCCGTTTGAGGTCGCAACCACACTCCAAGAACTCGCTCCTGGACTGGCTCCACGGTGTCGATGCATTTCTCCATTTGGCATGACTCTCGCTAAGTTAGACACCCAGCCGCGCATTTTGCTACCTCCTCCTATGTCTCTGCTCTGAATGCCAGTCGTCTACGAAGGTATTCTTTTCTTTTATTCGTTTCTGTTTTGTACATAATTAGCTGCTGCCAGAGAACACGATGCGCCGAATGTCATAACTTGCATGGTATACCTGTCGGATTCCCCTTTCTGGTCTCCATTTCTCCAGAGAAATTGCTGCGCTACTTGATCCTCTCGTTTAACCTTTACTTGATGAAACATTTCGCGAATGTCTCCACGCACAGCGACGGGCTTCTCCACTCCGATCATCGAGGGTAGTAGATCAGGGCCCTTGAGAAGAACTGTGTTGAGGCGATACTTTGAACATTTGCAGCAGTCTGGATTTGCCCTTACTTGTGTTTATGACTACAAATATCGGCAGATACCATATCCGTTCTTCAATTTGCGAACATATCCCAGTTGTTTATATTGGGTAAGTTTGCTATTTACGCACTCTCGCATTTCTTTGTTTTTTGCCATACGATATTCCAAACATATAAGTCTTCGCATCGCCATATCTTTAGAATACGGCAATTCTATTCTGACGTAGCTCCAGAGAAGTCCAGTTTCCCATCGCTTTTCTTCTTTGACCCCCTGGGTGGACCCCAGTATAGAGAGTGCTCGATAGGAGCGTCACTGCTTTGAGTGTAAAACTTGCAGCCAAAGGCACGCCTAGCTTTGCGCTGTCTATCCCAATGATAATGGTCGCTCAAGCGTTTCTGTACGTGCGTATGGGCAGACCCCCCAGCATCGGGTAAGCTTGCAAGACTGAATCTTCCAAGCTTTGATTTGGAAAATCCAGACTTGCAATTGTTCGAACGTTCTATAGAGCGTATTTGTGAGCCACCTTGTCCTGTGACCCAATTCTTAACGCCACTCACTTTGACTCCGTTTCTTTCTGAGTAATCTCTCCGGTCCAGCGTAGACACAATTCCTCTGAAGGGTCGTCGATCCCGAGTTCCTCCGCTACATGAGCCTCCAGTGGGGTGCACGCCGACCACTTATCTATTAGCGCATACGTCTGTACCACCTGGCCTTCCTCTTGCCCAGCTCGGCTGTTAGTTTGTCTAGTTCTCTCCGAGTTGTGCAAAAGGTCCATGTGCAGCCGTCTAAGCCGCACCGTTCTCATGACTTGCATTGCTTAAGAAAGTGCCTTCCAAAACATCGCCAACAAAGTCTGTTTTTCTGAACGAGCACCCATCTACGTTTGCCATCTAAAGAGCAGAATTCCTGGCAGTCCTTTAGCTTTTGTGACCGTGAACATTTCCGGCATGCGGTAGACGTGTGCCCACTAGAATCGTTGTGCACCATGAGTCTGGCCCTAGAACTCATGCTGCTTGCTCTTGCCTCTGTCGAATCTGGCCCTCCGGATATTGGCATAACTGTACTGGCGCATGTCGCCCAGTTAAATAGCTAATCGTCGAATATACTCATATCCGTCTTGTGAAGAGTGGTACTGTATCGAGCCCAGTCTAACTTTATATCGGGCGGCAGCTTGTCTATCAGATTCCGCTGGATTGTCGGGTCGTTCAAATATTCCGAAGGCCCAATAGCAGCGACCGTGGCTCGGTAATTTTGGACTGCAAGCGCCAGACGAACCAAGCTCTCCAAATTGCTAGACTTCACTGGCGGCTCTTGTCGAAGTTTACTCTGCATATTTAGGTGAATTATGTCAGGTCGCCCGTACAGCATTCTTAACGTATCGATTGCTTCTGCTACTGTGGCCGGTACAATTAGCTTCCTGCGTACGGCCCCAACGCAACGCCCTACAGGCTCTTCTGAAGGGGAATTAGAATTTCCTGATCGCTAAACCCACAACGTTCAGTTGATTGCTCATAGTTGACAATGAACATGGGCCTCAGGTTTACCTGAAAAATACGGAAGATCTTTAGTAATCACTTGCCGAGTTGCTATCTGCGACGCCGTCAGAGAATTATCAGGCGCCGCTGCTGACATATGCACAAATCCCAATGCCGCTGGTCGCCACCGCTGCTCCGATTATGTAGCTGCGGCTGCGATGTGTGAATACCTCTGGTGGATGCCATTCCACTGCTGCATTACGATACATTCAAAGTGCAAGGTAGTAAGTAAGTAAGTAAGAAAGTTGGTAAGTGGTAAGTTAAAACACTCGTGCTAAACTGCAGACCAACTTCGACTTATTTCTCCGTAGTTCTAGATGGTTCTGCCTTTGTTCTCTTCCATTCCAATTCGCTGTCTTCGTCGCGGGCTTCCAATTCGCTCCTTGTGTATACTGAAAGTAATCATCGATCATCTGTGATTTAAACAGCTGCAGTTGTAGGCTCTGTTGTTGAACATTTGGCCGGCTGTTATCCTGGGCTTTTAACTAAATTATGCTGGTCACCGTAACTCCGGTTCACGCAGCAACAATTTCAAAAGCTTAAGAGCAGAAAAATGCTGAGATATGTTGAGAATATTCCTGTAAAAGATTGATGGTAAAATTCCAGAAGAGTTAAATACTACAGCTCTTGGCGTAAGCCATTTTTTTTTTTACTTTTAAATGTTGTAGGGTAAAGTTTCGAACTGAAATGTTTTTATTTTTTCTTAAAATAAGAGTTGAAAATGTACATTAATGGAATACAAATTTAACAGAACACTTAAAAAGAAAGAATAAAACACAAAGTACCTAGAACTGTTGCTAAAGATCTTGTTAATATGTGTATATATTTATCTTATTTGGTTTTCCACAAATACTTGATCTGGCACTGCTGAAACCCTTATAAATTGAATGAGTTTTTTAATTTTTGGTCCAACTTTTTAGTCAAAATTATCTTACGAACAAATTACGCGAATACAATATAAATTTTTGGAGTTTTTGGAGGGACGGCACATGTATGAATTGACGAGTTCGTCAAAGTTACCTTACAATATACATCATACATAAGTTATTATGAAGTTCGTTCTTCGCACTTACATAAGGTCTGTATCAAAACTAAACGACACTATGAAAAGTTCTTGTGTAAATTTTGTAATACAGACCTTATGTACATATGCCTTTGTTGTTAGGACTACAATAACTACACTCACACACTTACCTGTGAAAATATTGATGTAAAATTAATGGCAGAAAGCAACAAACATTTTAAAACGCGTGGCATGAACTTCGCTTATAGAAATTAAAAATGCAACTGACAAGAAATTTAAGAGACGAGAAAAACAGTGCGCTTCTTGGATTGTTTTGTCTTTTTCATTTCCTTGTAAAAAAACGACCATCGACGACATTCGGTACTTAACCGGGGACCTTTCGCATCAAAGACAACCTTACCACTTGATCTATCGCACAACGTTTCCAGCGGGTGTTAGGTTCAAAAATTTGCGATAGGCGCAGATCGAAGCTCGAACAATCGAAAAAAGCCATTATAGGTATTGAAGTAAGCACGGTTATTATCAAAACGGTCAAATAACATATCTCATACAATGTAGTACACTTTTGAGCCTTACTTAGGACAATTGAACCCAAAAGTTTGATCCTACGTGTAGTGTTATTTTCACCCACAATCATTAAATTGCCACTTAAAGATTTATTTTGCAGCAAAATAAACTGGATGCATCATATTTAAACACATCTAGAAGGCACCTCAATGTAATGTGTAAAACAAATTCCGACTGTGGCGCGTGCTCACTTTTGTGTGCATGTATATATGCATATCACTTTTCAACCACGTGCTAATATTTTAAGAAAGGGCTGTTGTAAAAAGTATTATAAAGTCAGTCAGGATTTAATCAGAGTTATTTGGATATTAGCTCTTGGATCAAAGTTCCCCTAAATAATGAGTCATATAGCTCCCACCATTCTAAATTGAATCGTCCCGATTCATTGAAACTGATGGGTATATTGAATGTAATTGATTGGTCAATTCGAAAATGATATTTTCTTCTTCTATCAATTATCATTGTCATAAATATTTTATTTTTTTCACTGTCGGATTTATTACATTCTAGTTGAATTTCTACATGGATTTTCCGTGGCTGGAATATTAAAAGTCTGTATTTGGCTATAAAAAAATTAGAATGGCCTCCTTGCATGCTGCTGACAGTGCCATATACTCCGCCTGTGTACTGCTAAGAACGACACTTCGCTGCTTTTCAGAACGCCAAGAAATTTGACCTATAGCTAGGAAGTAGATGTACCCGGTAAATGACTTCCTGTCGAGTTTGTCACCAGCCCAAGCCGCATCTACGTATCCAAGAAAAGGCTTACCACACTTACTGTAGTGTAGCTTCATGTCCGCTGTTGATTCCAGATACAATATAACATGCTTGATACCAGCCAGATGTTCGGTATGTGGGTCCTGATTCTGTTGATCCAGTTTGAAAACGGAATGCAAAATGTCCGGCCTGGTTGTAAATGCAAGCCACATTAGCTCTCCAACAGCAGACTGATATAGAGTTGGATCAATCTTTTTGCAATGATCGCTAGTGTATGCTACCTGGAAACCTGTATCCAGCGGTGTGGCCGCCTGTCTGCAATTTTCAATGCCATAAGCTTGCCGTAGATCCTGGGAAATTGCTCCTAGCTCTCGTTCACGCTCTATCTACATGTCCAAGAAAAGGTTTAGTGAGCCTTCGTCCACACATTCGAAAGACTTTGATATACTTGATTTGATCCTGAGCAAATCTTCTTTTAACTGCCGGGCTACCAGCACATCGTCAACATACACGAGGACTAGCGAGAGACTTCCATTTCTAGTCTGCTTGTAAAGACATGGTTCGCTGGTTTCACAAGCAATTAAGCCGAGCTTAACCAGGGTACTGTCAATCACGGAATTTTATTCCCTTCCTAACGGCTTTAATCCTTGTGAGAAGCAAACTTTTCTCAGAAAGACTCTGATCGATGTACCCCTCTGGTTGTTTCATTTATAACGTCTTACTCAGATCGCTATTTAAGTATGCCGTACATACGTCCATCTGACGTAGATACAGACCGAGGTCTGCTGCTAAGGCCAATCCACATTCGTTGAATCATAATCTTTTTCGTCCTTATCCTTTTCGTCAGTTTCTGACGCATACACGATCTGATCGATACTTTCAATTGAGCTGTCGTCTCCCTAGTCTGGCTTGAATCGTGACCGTCAATCCTATCGCCCTTCGGGAAAAGATCGAAACTTGTTTTATCGTCATCTACTGCATCATCACTTTCATCAAACAGGACATCTCTTTTTTTGACTCCTAGTCGAGTAGTTGAATCGTACAGACCACCACCATGATGTCGAAGAATCATCGAACTCTTTGTTGACGAATTCTCCAGATTCTTAAGCTCTATGAACTTTGATAGCACTTAATCTTTCTTGCGCAAGAAATACACGAAAATCCTCCTGGATTTGTCATCAATGAACTTGGGAATCGGGCCACATACATCTGCATGTATCAGCTCCAAAAGCTCCGTGGCTCTGTTTGCGGTAGCTGCTGGAAACTGTTGTTGGTGGACCCGGCTGAGCACACAAGTCTTGCACTTGACTTTCTGTGGAAGAATCATATTTTCCACACCACGCACCATGCCTTTTGAAACAATTTCCATCAGACTAGAAAAATTAGGGTGACCATGTCCCTTGTCCAATAAAACGCCGTCAATAACAGTGGCGGAAAAACACATGATGTTTGTGCTTTAAAACAAGTATCCCTTCAGTTCTCAAGGCAAAAAGCTTTTTGTTTCTTTTTTTGTGCCTAAAACGCTGTGCCGCTGTTGACGTCAGCAGAGAAGTCGACGCAGCGTAGAAGACTCGCGACGATAACGGTCGTGCAACAAAGAAAGGTAGATATTCGGAGGATCCCTCTCTTTCTTTGTCTTATAATCTGCCTGTACTCGACGCTCTCAGAGACAAATTTCGGCCTGTCCGTTTTTTTTGTTGCGTCTCTCCGTTATGTTCAGCTAGCGACTAATATTTCGGCGGAAAAATTTTCGTGGCGCAGCGAAATGTAAATGCCCTAATATTTTAGGAGCATTATTGTATATGGCAAAAAAACAAATAATATTGTTTTCTAAAATTAAATTATTTGATTATAGTAAAATTAAGAAAATTGAATTTACTTATAATGTTATGTTTACTTATTATACATTTTTATTATAATATAATTTTTTAGTTTAGTTATAGAAATTTGATTTAAATATTTAAAACATTTTAATATTACCATTTTTAAAAAATTCATATTGTATAATAATGCTGTCTTAAAAGCTACCCACCGACTGCAGTATATTTTAGGCAGAAGTCTTTGCCATAATAAAAGCGGCAGAAGTGGCTCAAAATATAAGCCGAACACATGATTTGGTCAACTTGTTCGTGGACAGCCAAGTGGCGATAACATCCATGCAGTCGTCAAAGGTCAGTTCTAAAAATGTAATGGCGAGCAGGAAGGCACTAGACAGCCTCAGCACAACAAAGTCAGTGCGGATCTATTGGGTTCCCAGCCACCAAGGCTTCGATGACAACGAGACAGCTGACGTTCTTGGAAAGGAGGGCGTAGAGCTCACGAACGACAGAAAGGAGAACGTGCCTATCTCCCTCCGAACGCTACAAAGCGCCCTGGCGAAACTGGCGGACACGCAAGCAAAAAGGAGGTGGAGGAATACCAAGACTTGCCGAATCTCAAGAATTATGTGCAAAAAACGCAGCGATAAACTCAGCCACCATGTACTGCATCTACCACGGAAAGACTGCAGACTGTTAGTGCGAATCCTCACAGACCACTGTCTGGCAGCATCACAAGCAACCACACTCGGAATACTCAACAGCTGCACCAGCAGAAAATGTGATGAATCGGGGGCTATTGAAACCCTGGAACATCTCATCTGCAATTGCAATTGCCCTCTTACGATCATGAAGAATATACCTCGGTGCCCCAGTACTGCCATCACTAGGAGACGCCTCCAGCAGGAAACCAGGCGAACTTTCTGCCTTCGCCAAAAACATCTCGATCCTTGTGGACATAAAAACGGACAATTAAGGACCATGTTGGCCTATGCGTGACGTGAGGGCCGTCCGGGTTAACCTAGATGTTTAAAAAACTCGTTTTATTTGATTATTTGTATATTTACCTGTTAGAGCTGTGTACAACCCATTTCATCATCCACATTCGGCTAACGGAACCCATAAAATACCTTCCAAAATTACGTACAGGGTGGCTGATAAAAGCCGCTACCAAAAAAAATTAAACAACTTTTTTCTATTTAATGAATCTGGTTAATTTTTTTTTATTTTGCAGATTGACTTTTACATTTAACAAAAATGGATAACTGGGACACTGAAACAAGAATTTGGATTGTCCGCCGCTATCACGCACTGGAGTCCGTAGTTTCGGTTCAAAGAGAGTATAGGCGCACGATTGGCGGCAATCCTCCGAGCAGATGGACCATAATGAGACTTTTAAACAATTTTGCCGAGCATGGGACAGTCAACAGAAGACCTTACCATCGAAACCCTTCAGTTCGGACGGAGGAAACAATCGCTGCTGTAGCTGCTGCCATACAAAACAATCCACGTGTTTCGACAAGAAGCTTATCTGCTGAAATGGGTGTAAGCAGACAGTCATTACAGTCAATTATGCACAAAGATTTGAACTTGTCGAATATGGAGTGCTTCCAACCCACAGATACTCCATGAGACGGAATTGCATCCACTTCGTGTCACAGTGTGGTGTGCAGTTTCATCACGCTGCATTGTCGGGCCCTACTTCTTCGAAGAAAACGGTCACACCGTTACTTGAGCATGTTGAGACAGTTTTTCTACGCCGAATGAGAATTTCTTTCAACTCTGTGTGGTTTCAGCAAGATGGTGCAGCTCCTCACAAAGCCCAACCTGTTATGACAGAATTGCGACGAAAATTTCCCAATAAGCTGATATCCAGAAACTCCACATTCCGTTGGCCACCCAGGTCGCCTGACCTTACTGCACCTGACTTTTTCTTGTGGGGTTATTGCAAACAGGAAGTCTACAAAGCAAAACCAACAAATTTGAATGAACTAAGGCAATCCACTCGAGAAACAATTGCGGCTATTCCTGTCTCAACTCTCCAAGCAGTAATGAACAACTTTTTGGTAAGATGCTGCACATGCATCAACGAGCAGGGGGGCATTTAAATTCCATTACTTTTAAAACTAATGAAGCTTTATTTAATAAAATTGAATGAGCTTTAGCATGAATAAAAAAAAATGAGTTCCATACACTGAAAAAAAATTATTTGAGTTTCTAATGTAGCAAAATTCATCAGCCATCATAGTTTAAACTATGATCGGACTATATAATTTTTACATCTATAATAAAAAATACAAAACGAATGTTTTAAAAATATTAATATTAAAAGGTTTTAAATATTTAAATCAATTTTAAATATTTAATTTCTATAGCTTAACTAAAAACTTATATTGTAATAATAATGTATAATACGTAAACATTACATTATAAGTAAATTAAGTTTACTTAATTTTATTATAATCAAATAATTTACTTTTTTAAAACAAGATTAGTCGCTAGCCGAACATAACGGAGAGATGCAAAATAAACAAGAAAGGAAGTTAGCTTCGACAAGCCGAAGTTTGTATACCGTTGCAGTTATAATTATTAAATTTAATTCGAAATTCTTAAAAATACAAATAATGATAATCCCAATAGTATAAGATAATAGTCAGAAAACACCCAACAATTTTCCGATCGTTCCTATGGCAGCTATATGATATAGCCGTCCGATTTTGATAAATTAAATTCAAAACTCAGAATTAATTAAAGAATGTTTTTTCCAAGCGTAGGAGGTTATATGTTAAAAAATACCAAGGATATACTTTTTTAAAATATTTTTCCCGATTATTCCTATGGGAGCTATAAGATATAGTTATCCGATCCGGCTGGTTCCGACTAATATACTACCTGCAAAAGAAATAAGACTTTTTGGAAAGTTTCAGCTCGATAGCCTTAAGACTGAGAGACTAGTTTGAGTAGAAATGGACGGACAGACGGATATGGCTAGATCGACTAGTGATGCTGATCCAGAATATATATAAATTATACTATGAGCTTTAATAGTTGAAATAGAAGACAATTTCTGTAAAACTTAGTAAAAAGAAGATCAATTACAAATAATATAAAAATTAATGCAAGGGTATAATAATTATTCCATTATTTCTCTGACCGTTTTTTTAACAGCTATATGTTAGAGTAGTCCGATTTTTATTAAATTTAATTCAAAATTATTTAAAATACAAAACATGATATTCCCAATAGTAAAAGATAATATGTCAAAAAACACCGAAGACTTAATTTGTTTCAAATTATTTTCCCAACAATTTTCCGATATGATATAGCCCTCCGATTTTGATAAATTAAATTCAAAATTCAGGATTAATTAAAAAATGTTATTTCCATAAAGTATATACAAGGGTGGTCAAAAGTATTTTCACAATAAACAAGGAAGAACGCTATAGTCGAGTACCTCGACTATCAGATACCCCTTACTCAGCTAAAGGGACCAAAGGAATATGGAGATATGCAAGCAGCAAATGCGCCACTTTAATTAGGCCAAATTTAAGCGTGGTGGGCGTGGCAAAGTTTTTTTTAAATCAATCGATAGGTAATGACGACCCCAATACATTTCAGTTAAAATTTTTTATCTAGCACGAAAATTGTGGGTGCCACAGGCTTGGGCGGTTTGTGGGCGTTAGAGTGGGCGTGGCAAACTTTTTTTTGGATCAATCGATAGGTATTGAAGAGACCAATACATTTCAGTTAAAATTTTTTATCTAGCATGAAAATTGTGGGCGCCACAGATTTGGGCGGTTTGTGGGCGTTAGAGTTGGCGTGGCATATTCGCGTAACAAACTTGCGCTGCGCTCAAGCCTACGGAATCTAAATCTGAAATACCGTTTCTCTATCTTTGATATTTTCCGAGATATCCGCGTTCATATTTACGATTTTTTGAAGTTTGTGAGCGGTTTGTGGGCGTTAAATAGAGCGTGGCATATTTTTTTTAAGTTAATCGGTAGGTATTGATGAGAACAATACATTTCAGTTGAAATTTTTTTTCTAGCATCAAAACTGTAGGAGCTACAGTTTTGGGCGGTTTGTGGGCGTTAGAGTGGGCGTGGCACTCTTCTGAAACAAACTTGCGCTGCGCAGGAACCTCAGGAAACTGCATGCCTAATCCCAGTATTGTAGCTCTTATAGTTTCCGAGATCTCAGCGTTCATACGGACAGACGGACAGACGGACATGGCTAGATCGACTCGGCTAGTGATCCTGATCAAGAATATATATACTTTATGCGGTCGGAAACGCTTCCTTCTGCCCGTTACATACTTTCCGACGAATCTAGTGTTACTATTATTTTTATTTGAAGAAACTTTTTGCATCAAAAAACTTAAGTTTTCAAGTCGAGGAAAAAAGTTCAAAAAGGACATTTTCACACAAATTCGTCCTTTTCAATAAGTACTGAATGGGTTAAGAAATGTATTGTATCATTCAAACGGCATTTTAATTACCTTTCCATTGGTTCCAAAGTTAACAAGATGTAAGTTCAAATTATGAGTATATTTAACTTTTTTTTTGTGAAAGTACTTTTGACCACCCTTGTATATTCTTGATCAGGATCACTAGTTGAGTCGATCTGGCCATGTCCGTCTGTCTGTCCGTCCGAATGAACGCTGAGAACTCGGTATAAAGAGGTTTATCCATCCATACCAACGTATAAGAATTTATATTTGGGTTTCTTAACAGGAGGAGCGACTTGATCGCTCACTCCAATGTTCTTTTATTGAATGCTCTTTAATTCTATTACATTGGCGCATATAGCTAAAGATCGCTCAGCGATGTCGGCAGAGCGGCGGTCGACACTTATGTATAAATGGGTACATATGTGTGAGGCTGACGGAGGGTCGCCGCGAGAGAGAGAGGTACTATGTTCACTTGTAGACAGAGCGGTCGCGCATGGCAATTATGCCCAGTGCACTCAAGGGTGGTCATATTACCGAGCGCTTGTGGAACTGCTTGACTCTTAGATTTGTATGTAAGTGTTGTGGCCAAGTGCTACAATCTGTTTCTACTTATATTAATGAATAACATTATGATGTAAAATTTTTTAGTCTATCCTTATGTACTGTTTGTTTTTTTTTTTTGTAATTTGAAATTACTATGTTATCTTTTTCTTCTATACTTTCATCCTTATAGGGTTAAGTATATTTAAAGTCTAGTTTATGCACTGTTTAATTTTTCAATAAATCCTGATCTCTTATTTTTAAATCAAAATCTAAAGTATTTTTGTCATAGCTAATTTTTTGTTTCTGTCTAAACTTAGATTCTTTAGCGTAGTCATCTATTTTATATAGAGGTTTTATTTAGTCTATACAATTAAAATGTTTAGGTAAATTTGAATGTTTTCCAAAAACTAACTCATATGGACAATAGTCATGTGTCACAGAGGATGTTGTGTTGAAACAATACACGAAGTATTGGAGCCATACATCCCAATCTGTTTTATCAACTGAGATGTATGAGCGGATGAATTCATTAAATGTTCTGTGGCTTTGCTCCGCGGTTCCTACAGTCTGGTGATGGTGTGTGGTAGAAGTTATTCTTTTGATATTTACATTTTTACATAAATCTTCAATTATCGAATTCTTATATTCTGTTCCCATGTCCGTTATGAACGTCTTCATTGGACCGTACTTCAGAACAAAATCTTCAAATATAGCTTTTGCTTCTGTTTTTGCACTTTTGTTTTGAATTGGTATTGCCACAAGGTATTTAGTTAAATCTCAGATTAGGGTCACTGCATATTAATTTCCTTGTTCGGATTTAGGTGGTGGACCGATCGAATCCACAATTACCCTGTCAAAAGCCATTTGTAGCGTTTGGATTTTTGACATTTTGGGCATTTTCTTATATAACTTGTTATATCTCGGGTCATATTTTTCCAATAATAATGGCTTTTTATTTTTGCTAATGTTCTAGCTATGCCTGTATGACCTCCTTGTATTGGATCGTCATGGAATGTAAACAGTAATGCTTCTTTCTATTTATCATTATTTGATAATAGGGTCACCGGCTTGAGTAGCGCTACTCTTAGAGATTGTAATATTTTATTGCCCATTATTTTAAAAGATTCTATTCATATAGTGTCAAGATCTTTTCGCTCGGTGCCACTTTGAGTTTGCTGATATTAAGTATACCGGCTTCTTTTTCAAGCCTTTGAAAGAACTGACCTAAGTCGAGAACTCCATTGGTGTGCATATCGCTAATATCAATTCACTGAACATACTACATCGAAAAAAAATGTTAACTGAAATTTATTAGTCTCGTAAATACCTATTGATTGCCCCAAAAAAAGTTTGCCACGCCCACTCTAACGCCCATAACGCTTAAGTCTGTCTACCGCCCACATAACCTTATATGAAGATCGCGGGTAGGTAGCGCATTTCAATCTCGCTTTGCTGCTTGCATATCTCCATTTCCATTTTGTCCCTTCAGCTGAGTAACGGGTATCTAATAGTCGAGGTACTCGACTTTCTTGGTTATATCTAGAATTAAACTTGTTTCTTTCCCCGTGTTAGTTTTCGTAGATTACCTCTCCTACGTGATAATTCTTATTTTGTCTATCTTTATTGTGAAAATGTAACATTTTCTCTTGAGCTTGTTGCAATATAATAGGAGTTTATTTATTTTGATTTTATTAAATAATATATCAAAAGGTCATTGGTTTGATAGAGTGAATTGTTAAATTATATTTTTGTGCTGCTCTAATTATACCTTCGGAATAATCTATGAAATTAAGCTCGTCTTTAACGTAGCGAGCGATTTCTGTAAAAGTAGAGTTTGCCCAGTCTAATTGTCCGTTGGACGTACTATGTCGAGGATCCGCAAAAAATAATTATACCGTTTCGTTTTGCAAAAGATTATAATTAGGATGGAGAAATATATGGCTCGTTATCTATCATCAAAGTGTTGGCTTATGGAAATTGTTGCAAAATTTCGGAAACTTTGTTTACTATATTTAGTTTATTTGGAATTTTTTCACGACGAAGTATATAAAATAGGATTCTTTACAAGAAATAACTATAAGATATTGGGCATAAAATAAGTCGATATGAAAATATTCACCTCCTCTATCCGGAATAGGTGCCTGACCTATAGGAATTTGAACTGGGTGTTTGTTATATTTGCTTTGTTTTTTATAAACTCCTTAAGTTTTTTGAATAAATTAGGCCAATAATATAGTCGGTCTATTTGTTTTTAGTTTTTATCAAGATCTCTATGAGCCCTACAATGCGTTTCTGTGATTAAAGGCAATTTGTCTTCAGCGTTTTCGACACCCTGGACAAATGTTTTTGTTTATAAAAATTTATTTATAAAACTATCATTGAGTGGTTTTTGAATCCTATTGGTTTATTAGTTGGAATATATTCCCTCATGGTTGATATTAAATTTTCTGTAGTGTCAAACTCTATTATATGTTGTAACGAACTGATTTTGTGTGTCTGCTCGCTACGAGATTCGTGCGGCTAGCTCAGAAGATTGTGTGTTCGTCCCACCAAATTTATATGACGTGACTGCCCCGTAGATCAGTGAGAAAACAAAGGGTTCAAATGGTAACAGTGGGATTTATTCTCGTGGTATTAGTACAGCGGATGTGTGGCTGGGCTGGCTTCGGTATCTCCTTGCTCTGGTTCCGCCGGCTGCTGGTGCTCCTCCTTCTGGATTGTCGACGCGTTGACTCGGCTTCCGCTTGGCTCCTGGGTCTCGGGACGCTCGTAGTGGCCGTCTCTGTTTGCTCGCCAACGCGCTGCCTCGGGGTCGCTTGTTGCGCCTTAGACTCGCAGAGAGTTCGGCCTTGTGGGCTTAGGGAAGCGTTACCGTTCTCAGACTAGGGTGAACAAGCCTTGCTCTCCAGGCCGACGCCATTCAAGGCAATACCTGTCCCTTGCTCTGTCCCGGACGGTCCCGCTAGGTTCTTGCTCAGATCGCGCTGACAGTCAAGGCTGCCGCCAGGAAGCTGTCTAGCAGTTCACTTTGCTTTACGCCTAGCGCAGACGAACGTTCCACCCGGCTTCACCCTAACGGGTGACGTCCGCGACGCTCCTGCGCTCCCCAATGAGCTTCGCGCGGCGATGATAACGTGGCTGCCGGAAATGTCTGCTGGCGTCGCTGTCGATGTCCTCTGCGCTGTCTTCTGACCAGTATCTCGTCGTTCTGGCACTCGGGGAGTTGGGCGGTTGCTGTTCGGGAACTTTGCCGGTAATCGCAGGGCTCTCCAGGCGACCGCCTCTTGAAACCGCATATCGATCTACCGCTCGTCCGTCACGCCAGGTCCTGCTGGGTCAGGCAAGGTACGCTGGGTCTCAGACAACTTTCCTCCCCAAACTGACGGTTCTTCGTCGTAGGACTCTTCCGCTTGTCTCTGACAGACCCGCCGGGCGACTCGCCAGGGTGTGGTCGTGACAAAGTTGGAAAACGAACGCCTTGACTTAGCCGTGTGATGCCTTCCGGAACTCAGCCACTTGTGTCTCAATTCGGAGATTCCTGATGTCCCAATCCCGAACGTCTCGACGTGGCGATCTTGCTCCTTGTATGCTTCCCACGGCGCTGTTTCCGACGACTCGCTTGGTTGTGGCTCCCTCGTAGATTTCTTGCTCGACTGACTGTTCACTTGGTACTTTAACTGATCTTGAAGGTTTGACACCTCGTGATCGACTGATCCAGCTGCCAGCGCTCTGCGGCCTTATACAGGGCCTCCGGGAACCGTTATTTCCCTTTTGCGCACGACCCGCTGGATCTCTCTACTCCGGGTCCAAAGTCCGTGCCTCCTGGTTGACCCACTTGTCCTTCACGTACCGCTTCCAACCGATGCTCTGCCCACAGCTGCCGTCCCGCTGATTCCCGTGATGCTTGTGGCACGCCTGTGTGCCACTCCACTGCCGAGATGTGGCACTTCTTCTCCCAGTTCAAAGTTCACGGGAGAGTCCAAAGTCCGGTGGAGTTCCGTTATCCGCTTTTGAACACGGCACTCTTGCTCTGCCCGCGTAGTCTCCATTCTCTCTCGCTCTCCATCCTTGGTCTACAAACTCTCTCGCTCTCCATCATTGGTCTCCAAACTCTCTCGATCTCTATCCTTGGTCTCCAAACTCTCTCGCTCTCCATCCAAGTCTCCAAACTCTCCTCGACGCGCCGTTACTACGCGAATTCGCCGCGTACCTGGTAAGCGGCCGGCCATCTGCTGCTGCTTCTGTTTGTGGGGAGTTATTCAACTCCTCACATTCCGCCCTTACTTCGGAAAACATTTAAAACTTGTTCCTACTCTCCGGTGTTTCCTTGCTTATCCTAGCCTTCGAGTCCTTGTGATTCCCGAGGCGCTCCCTCTTTGCTCCCTCGATGCTCCCTCGACGCTCTTAACTCCGTTGAGTTTTCACAGCGTTTGTCATCCTCCTCGTAGCAACTTGAATCTCCCGCGCCGATATTCTCCCTGGCTCCACTGGGACATCGATACTCATGGGCTATCGATCCCCAGCTCGCTGCTCATTGCTGCGTTCCACTCCTTTTATTGGTTCCTCCGCCTGGTCACACCATTCGTTGATCGATGTTCATTCGCATATCGATATCGACGGCGCGGCGTTGCCACCTGCTCGTTGCGATATTTCCACCTTTGGCCGATATTACCATTTTCGTGTACCCATCGATCGCACTTTTATCTAGTGCCAATCGATCGCCTATCGAGGCGCCCCCTTTCCTGGTTCGTGGTGATTTTGCAACTTTTGATCTTCCCGCACAGCTTCTGGCTGATCTGTCTTTTCCATTTTATCTTCTCAGCTCCTTCCAGCCTATGCCGTTCGTTGCCCTCAACCTCAAGTACAATGGCCCCAGCGGCTTTGAATAACGTCTGGCCTTCGTTTGTAGCAGAGCTTTTCTGCCCGTGGTGAGTTGCATTTTTGGTTGAACCGGCACTTACATTTCTTTCCTTTCAGGGTTTGCCCGTGTTTTTTTTCTCCTTCCTATCTCTTGTGACCAACTGGATACGGTGTAGATCTAATTCTGCACCGTCCTCTCCCTTTCCTCGGGTAACAACTAGACGAGCTCGTCCGGTGCTTCGTATAGAATCTCCGGATGCTACGGTGTATGTCTGTACTGCGCGCCTTGTTTTGCTTGTCTCCCTCCGCGCATACTCTCTTCTACGTGGCGTAATCGGTTGACTCTGGCTCGCGCCCGACGCTGAAACCTGTTGCCTTGCGGGTGGAGCCCTTATCGTTACTCGTGTCTTTGTGTCGTCCTCGTAAGTGTCCTTTCCGCCTGGCGTAATCTCGGATGACTCTGGTAACTGCCCGACGCTGAATCCTGTTGCCTTGCGGTCGGGATCACCATCCATCCTTATCCACGTCCTTATGACCTATCCTTGTAATTGTCCTTTCTGCGTGGCGTGTGGATGACTCTCGCTTAGGCCTGACGCATAATCCTGTGGCCTCGCAGACTGGATCAATGTGAATTCCTTATCCATGTCCTTGTGACCAATCCTTATGGTTGATCTTTCTGCGTGGCGTGTGGATGACTCTCGCTTAGGCCTGACGCAAAATCCTGTGGCCTCGCAGTCTGGATCAACGTGGAATTCTTATCCATGTCCTTGTGCTATCCTGATTGTCCTTTCCGTGTGGCGTATGGATGACTCTTGCTTCGGCCTGACGCCTAATCCTGTCGCCTCGTACCTGTCTTTAGACATCTGACGTGTCTGCTGTCTGCTCGTTTTGTTGTTGCTTGAGCTCGCCAACGTGAACTGTCCTTTCTTTCTTCGACTGTGTGTGGCGAATTTTGCAGATCACTGGAGAGACGAAGTTTACAACCTGGTAAGGGCCATCGTACCTCGGGGCTAGTTTTGCAGCGAATCCTTCAGCCGCTTTGGACAGATGATGCTCCTTGGCCCACACTATGTCGCCCACCGCTGGTGACCATTGCCTCCTTCTCAGATTGTAGTGTCTGGCTTGGTCCTGGGACGCCTTTTCCATTTTTCGCCTCACGATCTCGAATACCTCCCTCAGTTTCTTGGCATTTTCCTCAGGGGTCTCCGTAGCTCGTCCAGTGCCTAGGGTTTCCTTATCATATAGGCTGCTGGGTAGACGTGGTTCCCTGCCCTGGGTAAGAAACGCCGGTGTATGGCCGGTGGATTCCGATGTGCTCGTGTTCACTGCTACCATAATCTCCGGCCACTTCTCGTCCCAGTTTCTCTGGTCCTGCCCTGCGAATTGCGCAATCATGGTCTTGACCGTTCTGTTTGCTCGTTCGGTCGGACTCTCTTGTGGTGTGTATGGTGCGGTGAACTGTTGTCTGATACCCATTTCAGCCAGGAAAGTTTTAAGGATGCGGCTTGAAAACTGTACTCCGTTGTCCGTTATGACCACCTTCGGGACCCCGTACCTTGCGATTATGCGCTCCCTAAACGCCTTTTTGACCGACTCTGCTGTCGCACTGCGCAGGGGCACCAGTTCCGTCCACTTCGAAAATCTGTCTATCATGACCAGCAGCATTTGATTCCCGTGCTTAGATCTTGGTAGGGGTCCAACGAAGTCTGCACATACCGTGGCCCATGGTTCCTCCGGCACTTGGGTCAGCATTATCCCGGCCGCCTGCATCTGATTGGGCTTAATATCGCATTTTCTTACGTGGGCTCGGGCGTCTTTATGCATGCCTGGCCAGTAGTATCGGGCTGCCAACCGTGCAATTGTCCTCCAGCTTCCTACGTGTCCCGCAGACGTTGCGTCGTGGTTTTCCCTCAACACTGTTTCTCGTAGCGACTTTGGGACGCACATCTTCCATGACGCGACGTCTTCACTGCCTGCTCGGTGAGGTATGTTTCTGTAAAGTGTCTCACCATCAATAACATAGGCCGGGTACTTCTGCGGTTGGGTCCTTATCTTTTCGCCCATGTCCTTGATCCAGCTGCACCCTCCTGAAGCTATTGTTGCCGATGCCTCTTTTAATCCTCGTAGCGTCTCTGGTAGTGGTTGTCTTGATAATGCGTCGGCCACCACGTTTAGCTGACCCTTTCTGTACGCTATCTCAAAGTCGTAGTGTTGTAGCTCCAGGGCCCATCTGGCGATCCTTCCTTTCGATGCTGTTGAGCCACTTCAGGGCCATGTGGTCGGTTACTACCTTAAAGTGGTAACCTTCCAGATATGGCCTGAGCTTCCGGATCACCCAGATGATCGCCAAACACTCCTTATCCGTTGTCGAATAGTTCTTCTCCGCGCCGTTCAGTGTTCGGCTCGAGTAGGATTACTCTTTCGCCCTTTTCGGTGTCCTGGGTCAGTATCGCTCCGATGCCGTAGTCGCTGGCGTCTGTTTGCAGGATGAAAGTTCTACTGAAGTCCAGGCATGCTAGCACTGGATCTGCCACGAGTCTTGCCTTAACTTCCTGAAACGCCATCTGGTGCTCTGGTGTCCACTCCCACTTACTGCCTTTGCGCAGCAGGTCGTTCAGGGGTTTGACGATTCTGGACAAATCTGGTACAAATCGGCGGTACCACGACGCTACTCCTAGGTATCGTCGGAGCTCTTTGACAGTCGATGGCGGTTCTAGATCGGCGATGGCGGCTACTTTTTCTGGAACTGTTCCTATTCCCTCGCTAGTCGCTCGATGTCCCAGGTACAGCAGCTCCTTTTTGAAGAATTGGCATTTTTCTGGATTCAGCCTCAGGAACACTTCCCTCAGGTTTCTTTTGTGTTCTTCCAGCGTGCGACCGATCACTATTATGTAATCCTGGTAAGCAAATGCGTGAGGTGACATCTCGGGGCCAATTACTTGGTCCAAGACTCGCTGAAATGTTTCCGACGCCGAGTGAAGTCCGAACGGCATTACCCTCCACTGAAACAGACCTTTGCCTGGTACCGTAAACGCCGTATATTGCCTGCTACTCTCTTCCAGTGGGATCTGCCAGTATCCATCCTTCAGGTCCAAACTGCTGATGTACCGCGCTTCCCTTAGTTGATCTAGGATGTATTTTATGCGGGGCATTGGGTAGGCATCCTTCACTGACTTCGCGTTGATCTGTCTGAAGTCGACACACAGTCTCCACTTGCCTGTCTTCATTTTCACCATCACGATGGGGGAGCTGTATGGGCTCTTTGAATGCTCTATGACCCCATTTGGTGAGGCTCATCCACCGTTGCGTTGATTTCCCCTTGAATTTTTGGGTTCTTTGGGTAGTATCTCTGCTTAATTGGCTTGTCGTTCTTTATTTTGATCTGGTGTTCTGCCATATTCGATGTTCCCGTCATTGTGCTGAAGTCTGCCAGTTCTGTTTCAAGGAACGCTGTAGTATCGTCCAACTCGTTTACTTGTTGAACGACTGCTACTGATAGCTTCTCCTCGAGCCATCCATTGTGTCGGTTCCTGGCTGGTATTATTATCTCGTGTCCAGCACACCTTATCTCGGTTCCGACTTGTTTCAGGAAGTTCCATCCCAACACTAATGGATCCACTATCCCGGGTAAAATCAACAGGCTCATGGTCACTTGTCTGTTGCCGAATTTGACCTCCACCTCGAGCTGCGCATCAATTCCGCCGCACCTTCCATCTGCCAACCTAACTTGCCGTCTCGTCCTGGTAATCTTTCATAGAGCAGCAATATTGTCCGCCAATTCTTCGCTAACGAAGCTTGCCGTTGCTCCGGTGTCGATTGTGGCTTTGTAGCTTTTCCCACCAATCATCACAGCTACGGACAACTGCTGCTCCTCCTCGATTAGCTTGCCCGTTAGTTTGGAGAGGTGGCATTGTGCGATCCCCGCTCGCCTCTCTGCGGCTGAGATCGCTGGCCATTTCCCGATCGTTGGCAGCAATCGACGCTCCTAACACCCACCTTGCCGCATATCCAGCAAAACAGCAGCCGCTGGTTTCGACATCATCTAGCCCAGTGTCCGTTCCCACCGCATTTCCGACAGGCCTCCTGCGGGTCTTTGCTATGGGTTGCATCTTGTGGCCTCTGTGTGTTGCTTGGCGGCCTCCACAAGGTATTGTTCGGCTGTCTCTGTTGCTGTGGGGGTGGTGCCCAATGGCCGCCGCGTGGTGCGTCTGTTGCCTGATGTCGTCTGGCTTGCTGTGGTGGTGACCATTGGTCGTTTTCTCGTGTGTCCTGGTTATCTGTTCCCTCGCATCTTCTGCATGTCACCTGTGTTGGTGACGCCGACTTGGTCTTTGAGAACTTGTTCTCCTGTGCGAAAACTTCCCGTTCCTTTTCAAGTTCTTCGTACTCGTCTGCTAATATCATCAGCGTGTCCAGGTCCGACACTTTGTATGCTCTTAAGAAAATCCGTAGGCTTGGGGTGCAGTTCTCTTTAATGACCCTAAACGTCTCTTTCATAGAATAGTTAAGTGGCCTCACCATCGTCTGCATGTCGATCATGTAGTCCTTGAACGACTCGCTGAAGCCTTGCTTCCTTTGCCGGACCTGGTCCGCCAGCCTGGTGAAGAAATCTCTTGGCAGAAAATATGTGTGGAAGCTTTCTATGAATTCTGCCCAAGTTCCATTGCTTGTTGTTGGCTATGAACCATTTCAAAGCCCTTCCATTTAGCAACTCCGGCATCGCTCGGGGGATCATATCAAGATCTAAGCCGTACGTGTTGGCGGACCATTCTACCTGCTCCAGGAACTCAAATGGTTTTTCCGCCCCGTCAAACCTGAACGACCATTCGCGGACCTGTTTAGCGACCTTTGCATAGTCCGACTGGCTTGGTATCGGGGTCAGCGCAGCCGTTTTCTTATCTTGGCTTGATTCTCTCCTGTGGGCCTCTTTTTGCATGTTGTCAATGATCAGGCTTGCCACCAAGTTGTCCCCTTCAGCGTTCGTAACGTAAAGCTTGGGCCGGCTCTGTCGTGGTATGTCGCCTCCAGCTCGGCCCAGATGTCGACGAGTTGTGGATCGTTCTCTGTTTCTGAGTAGTATTCCGATAGTGCCTTCCTCATGTCGTCTAGCCTGCCCTCCAGGGCGACATTAAGCCTCTGTGCGACATGGGCGAAGTCTTCCTTCTTAAGGCGGTAAATCCACTTCTTTCCCATTTTTATTGTGCTGTTCTCACTGTTGGGAATATCACGTTGGGCGCCAGATGTAACGAACTGATTTTGTGTGTCTGCTCGCTACGAGATTCGTGCGGCTAGCTCAGAGATTGTGTGTTCGTCCCACCAAATTTATATGACGTGACTGCCCCGTAGATCAGTGAGAAAACAAAGGGTTCAAATGGTAACAGTGGGATTTATTCTCGTGGTATTAGTACAGCGGATGTGTGGCTGGGCTGGCTTCGGTATCTCCTTGCTCTGGTTCCGCCGGCTGCTGGTGCTCCTCCTTCTGGAGGACTCGGCTTCCTCCTGGCTCCTGGGTCTCGGGACGCTCGTAGTGGCCGCCTCTGTTTGCTCGCCAACGCGCTGCCTCGGGGTCGCTTGTTACGCCTTAGACTCGCAGAGAGTTCGGCCTTGTGGGCTTAGGGAAGCGTCACCGTTCTCAGACTAGGGTGAACAAGCCTTGCTCTCCAGGCCGACGCCTTTCGAGGCAATACCTGTCCCTTGCTCTGTCCCGGACGGTCCCGCTAGGTTCTTGCTCAGATCGCACTGACAGTCAAGGCTGCCGCCAGGAAGCTGTCTAGCAGTTCACTTTGCTTTACGCCTAGCGCAGACGAACGTTCCACCCGGCTTCACCCTAACGCGTGACTTCCGCGACGCTCCTGCGCTCCCCAATGAGCTCCGCGCGGCGATGGTAACGTGGCTGCCGGAAATGTCTGCTGGCATCGCTGTCGATGTCCTCTGCGCTGTCTTCTGACCAGTATCTCGTCGTTCTGGCACTCTGGGAGTTGGGCGGTTGCTGTTCGGGAACTTCGCCGGTAATCGCAGGGCTCTCCAGGCGACCGCCTCTTGAAACCGCATATCGATCTACCGCTCGTCCGTCACGCCAGGTCCTGCTTGGTCGGGCAAGGTACGCTGGGTCTCAGACAACTTTCCTCCCGAAACTGACGGTTCTTCGTCGTAGGACTCTTCCGCTTGTCTCTGACAGACCCGCCGGACGACTCGCCAGGGTGTGGTCGTGACAAAGTTGGAAAACGAACGCCTTGACTTAGCCGTGTGATGCCTTCCGGAACTCAGCCACTTGTGTCTCAATTCGGAGATTCCTGATGTCCCAATCCCGAATGTCTCGACGTGGCGATCTTGCTCCTTGTATGCTTCCCACGGCGCTGTTTCCGACGACTCGCTTGGTTGTGGCTCCCTCGTAGATTTCTTGCTCGACTGACTGTTCACTTGGTACTTTAACTGATCTTGAAGGTTTGACTCCTCGTGATCGACTGATCCAGCTGCTAGCGCTCCATCATTGGTCTCCAAACTCTCGCTCTCCATCCAAGTCTCCAAACTCTCCTCGCCGCGCCGTTACTACGCGAATTCGCCGCGTATCTGGTAAGCGGCCGACCATCTGCTGCTGCTTCTATTTGTGGGGAGTTATTCAACAATGTCTAGTATTTCCGAGTACATTAACCTACTCATATATTGTATACCTCCCCGTTGCTATTAGCAATTGTAGCTTAAACTGGCTTAGGGGTTTTCGAGTTTCTTGTTTAAAATTCCCAAAACTACTCTCTGCAGATTGCTCAGTGTTTTGATCTTAGACCGATCTTTACTTTCCTTTAGGTTTTTTATTTGGATCCTTGATAAAGCATCCGCAACTACCTTTGTTACTCCTGGCTTATAAATAGTTTTGGGTAAATAGCTTTCAATGAAGGAATACTCTCTTCATTTCGATAATTGAGGTTTATTGAGCAAATGATAAAAAAACGGTTAATGATCTGTGTAGATATCGATGTTGTAAGCCCCATATAAGTAATTCCGAAGATTTTTAAAAGCCAAAACTATGGCTAAATAATCTTAATTGGTTTTCCTTCCTGAGAAAGAACAGCATATATAGCTAAATCAGACCCATCAGTTGTTAACGCAAATTATTTATTATAATCTGGTTATACTAACTCGATTTGTGCGATTAAATTTTCTTTCATCTCGTTAAGAGCTCTTACAGCTGAATATGAACGCTGAGCAAGGCTATTGGAAGTTGGCATGCAGATTCCTAAGATTCCTGCGCATCGCAAGATCATTCAGCAAGGTGTCACGCCCACTCTAACGCCCACAAACCGCCCAAAACCGTGGCTCCTACAGTTTTGATGATAGAATATAAATTTTAACTGTAATGTATTGTTCTCATCAATAGCTATCGATTGACCAAAAAAAAGTTGGCCACGCCCACTTAAACGCCCACAAGCCCCCCACAAACTTTAAAAATCGCAAATATGAACGGATATCTCGGAAACTATCAAAGATAGAGATTGGGATTTCAAATTTAGATTCCTTGTACGCAGCGCAAGTTTGTTAAGCCACGCCCACTCTAACGCCAACAAGCCGCCCAAACCTGTGACGCCCATAATTTTCATGCTAAATAAAAAATTATAGCTTAAATGTATTAGTCTCGTCAATACCTATCGATTGATCCAAAAAAAGTTTGCCACGCCCAATCTAGCGCCCATAACGCTTAAATCTGTCTACCGCCCACATAACCACATATATTGAGATCACGGGTAGGTGGCGCATTTCAATCTCGATTTCCTGCTTGCATATCTCCATTTCCCTTTGGTCCCTTAAGCTGAGTAACGGGTATCTGATAATCGAGGTACTCGACTATAGCGTTCTTCCTTGTTTTTATTTTGATAGTAATTACTATAAGTATTTTAGTTCTGATTGTTGTCTTGGTTAAACCCTAAATTATTATTGTTCCTTTGGTCGTTAAAATTATTGTTTTGCTGTCTTGGTTTATGCTTTAAATATGTTTGACCATTTCCACCCGAGTTGGGCTTTTATATATTTTTTCTGAGAAGTTGAGAAACTTTTTTTCAAAATGAGCCCTCACGTTGCTACTTTTTAATTCTTAAACTATAAACATTGCATTTGGTAAGTCAGGTGGATTCATAGAGAAAATAGTGTCCGAAATTTGGCCGTTGGGGCCGGTAATGAAAACTCAGAGAGCTGTGTTCCCATACTTTTCGTTCATTTCCGCTGTTATTGGTTTATTCCTACCGTATGTCACAATAGTTTTATTGATTAGTAAAGTACATTTTCTATTAGCCGTACCTTAATAATACATTATTCCCTGACTCAATAAGCTCAAACTTTTTGAGTAATATGGATAGTCTGGCTATTATGGCAACAAAATTTAAAACCGTACCATTATGGGTTAAGGCATAATTTTCCATTCCTGTTATTTTAGTTCTTAATATTTATAAGGCAGAATAAAACCTCTCATTGCCTCTGGTGTAATGCACCATAGCTTTTTCAGATGATTCTCTCCAACTGACATATTTTTCTTCCTCACCTTTATATTCCCTAACCCATTTGATGATCTCATTAGATGTGTCGCACTTTATATTAGGATCGATCATCTCTACCTGAATATCTGCAACCTTTTTTATTTTGTGGGATAACTGCGATCTTAAGTTCACAATCTTGTCTTTTAATAGATTAAAATCGAAATTAACAATATGTTTTATTAAATCTCCTACATTTAACATTTCATTATTTGTTACTGCCTGATGGTTTGTAGGTTCTGGGAGCTGTTTCATTATGTGAGGACTTTTATTATTTGTTCCAGCATGACTGGTTCTAAACGAATTTATTCAACATCAAAAATTAATTTTTCCACTTTGTTTTATTATTTCCTTATTACAAAAATCATATAATTAATAAAAATAATGTTATCGCCCACGAATCGTCTCCCTTTTTTGTCTTATTTGATGATCCTGTTTGGGGTCCTCCTTTTTTTGATTTATGATCCCGAGGGATTGCCCATAAGACTGGTGTTTTGATTTAAATAGTTTTTTTCGATGATATTTTTTGGTTTTGATGATTTTTAAAATTTTATTTTTGTTAAATTGTCTTGAGCAGTGCATTTTTGTGTTACAATCACTATTTTGTAATTTCGATTTTTACAATAATTATTTTGCACCTTAATTTTTTGATCAACACAAACTTTTCCTAGTTCGTCGGTTGTATCAGGTTCTTAGCCGCACTAATTCTTTTTTCACTTTAAAACTTTTTATATTTTTATTTTAAAGCCTCGTTTTAGAATTTTAGTCGCGCCGCCCACGTATGGCGTAAATTTACTTTCTCCTTGAATTAATTACAAAAATGTAATTTTACTTTGTAATTTTACTTATTAACTATTACATACACTGGTCGGCATAAGTATAAGTATAAATATACTCATTATTTGAACTTACTTCTTGTTAGCTTTGGCATCAATGGAAAGGTAATTTAATTGTCATTTGAATGGTACAATACTTTTCTTAGCCCACTCGTCCTCGTCTTGAAAACTTTAGTTTTTTGATGAAAAAAGTTTCTTCAAACAAAAATAATAGTAACTCCAAAAAGAATTTTTCAAAAATCAATTTGCTTATATGTAATATGATGTGTTTATTGCACATCCAATGTATGGCCGTTACGTCTTAGACATTATACGTAAACGTAAGGCTACCTTCCTATCAGAGTAGATTACTATTGCTTAATTTACCTACCCTTGCAAATCGTAGAACAATGCTTGGTACTATTTTTATGCAAAATCTTATAAGAGGTGATATTGATTCTGTAGAACTTGTAAACCGCCTAACTTTCAATGTTCCTGTTAGACTTACACGAAATTATTATCCCCTAAATTTGCCACGATGTACATCTAATTTTTGTCTGCACGAGCCCTTTCGCGTTCTATGTAATAATTATAATAACCTTTATCATTTACTTTGCACTTCAACTTCTATCCCGGTATTAAAAACTAATATTTTAACTCATTTGCTTCTTTCTTAGATGCTTCTTTTATTTTCATTTGTGTTCCGTCTCTATTTGTTTATTGTATCTTCCTCGCGAACTCGTATTTTTGCCCAAATTGATAAAAGGGCCCCGCGCGTAACAAGCACGTGCTTGGTGTCGTTGGGCCACTTGTTTGTACTGCTCGTAGTGCATCAACGTCCATCAATAATATTGGTCTTTGATTAAATTAAGTGGAACTTTAAGCAAAAACATTTTTATAGATAGCTTGGATTTATATCATTAGCTTGCAGTAAAATTGATTACAGTCTTTCTTTTATTAAAGATCACAGTCTTATAATGTAACCGTTGTTATTGTAAATTTAGATATGTCATGTATCTTTAGTTATACAAGGTGAGTTCTAAAGTAAACAGGACTTTTTGAATCTAGCGCCCTCTTGTGGCGCCATCTTTATGTCAACTGGTGCGTTAGAATCTGCTATTGTTTATCGACTTCCAGTAAAAATTTCATGACATTTCATCTATTGGAAGTGAGGTTATTGCGTTTTAAGTGTCAGTATGTTTTTGTCATCGGTGCGAAAATGAGCTTCGAACAAAGAGCCAACAATTGATGAAACAAGTTTATGGCGATGATTGCCTATCCCGTAGCAGAGTGCACGAGTGGTTTCAACGTTTTCAAAGTGGTCGTGAGGACATAAATGACGATGAACATGTGGGCCAACCAAAATCCGTGATCACCGAAAATTCCATCGAAACTGTGCGTGAAATCATAAAAAATCAGCCGAAATCATCATTGAAATTCATAGAAATAGAATTAAACATCTCCAAAAGATCGATTTATCGCATTTGGGCTTACAAAAGGTGTGTGCACGGTTTGTTCCGCACAAATTGACTGACGTCCAAAAACCGCTTAGAATTCAACATTCGAAGGACATTATTAAAGAGGCAAAAAAAGACCCGAACTTCCTTTACAAGATTGTGACTGGTGACGAAACGTGGTGTTTTCAATATGATCCCGAAACGAAACGCCAGAGTGCTGAATGGAAGGCGCCGGACGAGCCGAAACCGAAAAAATCGCGCCTGGAGAAGTCAAAAGTGAAAACAATGCTGATTTGTTTTTATGATTCCAGGGGTATTGTCCACAAAGAATTGGTTCCACCCGGCCAAAACGTTAATGCGGTATTCTACCTCGGAGTTTTGAAGCGTTTGGTGCGCCGTATTCGACGTGTTCGGCCCGAAAATCGCGAAGATGGAAGTTGGCGTTTGTTGCACGATAATGCGCCGTCTCATCGATCGACGCTTGTGTCCGACTATTTGACCAAAAATCACATTTTAACCATCAACCACTCCCCGTATTCACCTGATATGGCACCGTGCGACTTCTACCTTTTCGGAAAAATGCATTTGCCGATGAAAGGAAAGCGTTATGCAGACGTAGAGGCCATTCAAAAGGCTTGCACCGGCATACCGGGCAACGAGCTAAAACACTCGTTCGACATGCTTTTGGACCGTGCAAAACGCTGTATTAAAGCAGAAGGAGACTATTTTGAATAAAATAAATTGATTTTGCCGAAAAAACTATTTGTTCTGTCTTTTTTTTTAAAGTTCAGTTTACTTTGGAACTCACCTTGTATTAACTTAAAGAAACGATTAAAGTAAGTCTGCTGCGCACAATTCCCTTAAAATCACTCAAACAGAATGCACCAAGTATTCTTCTCACCCGTTTACTTGATTTCTTTTGTTTTCTCTTCGCTATTGGCGCGTGCCACTGCACCTATACCCTTTCTAAAGTGAAAAATATCCGACTATATTATTTTTACTTCTTGAGTAAAAAATATAAAATGAATTTTTTTAAAAATGTTAGTACTAAAATGTGTTAAATATTTAAATCAATTTCAGCGGACTATATTTCTATAACTAAACTAAAAAATTATATTGTAATAAAACTGTATAATAAGTAAACATAACATTATAAGTAAATTAAATTTACTTAATTTTACTATAATTAAAGAATTTTATTTTATAAAACAATATTGATTGTTTTATTTTTCGATATACAATAATGCTCCTAAAATATTAGGGCATTCACATGTCGCTGCTCCACGAAAATTTTACGGCCGGTCCGTTTTTTTTGCGTCTGTCCGTTATGTTCGGCTAGCTACTAATATTTCGGAGGAGGGTATGGTACCCTTCAGTTCTGCAGTAGGGACGCAGTGACCTGGCCCAATGCAAAAAGCTTTTTGTTTTTTTTGTGCCTGAAACGCTGTGCCGCTGTTGACGTCAGCAGAGAAGTCGGTGCAGCGTAGAAGACTGCCTACGAAAACGATCGTTCAACAAAGAGATGCAGATACTCGGAGGTCCCTCTTTTTTTTGTCTTATAATCTGCCTGCACTCGGCGCTCTCAGAGACAAATTTCGGCCGATCCCTTATTTCTTTTGCGTCTCTGTTCGGCTAGCGACTAACATTTAGGCGGAACAATTTTCGTGGAGCAGCGACTTGTGAATGCCCTAGTATTTTAGGAGCATTATTGTATATGGAAAAAAAGCAACTAATATTGTTTAATAAAAGTAAATTATTTGATTGTAGTAAAATTATGGAAATTGAATTTACTTATAATGTTATGTTTACTTATTATACATTTTTATTACATTAAATATAAATTTTAGTTTAGTTATAGAAATTTAGTCCGTTACAATTGATTTAAATATTTAAAACATTTTAATATTAACATTTTTTAATAATTTATATTGTATATTTTACTCAAGAAGTAAAAATTATATAGTCAGATATTATTCACTTTAGAAAGGGTATAGGTGCAGTGGCACGCGCCAACAGCAAAGAGAAAACAAAAGAAATCAAGTAAAGGGGTGAGAAGAAGACTTGGTGCATTCTGTTTGAGTGATTGAAAGGGAAGCATCCATTTTAATTGTGCGCAGCAGAGTTACTTTAATCGTTTCTTAGGGTTAATAAAATAAAGTTAGGTAAAGCTACATTAAGTTTAAGATGTTGTGCATTGATCTTAGTGTAAGGTATTTAAATTTTGAAGGTATTCAATGGGCTCCGAAAGTGGATGATGAAATGTTTTGTGCTAATAAAAATCCCGTAAATAAAACAAATACAAATAAACAAGTAAATCGAATTTTTAAATCATATGCCCATACATTTCTTCAGGAGCGTTGGCCAAGGATTCGGAGGACCCGGAAAAATGTTTAAGGAGGGCGATGACCAATGTGAAAAGCAAATTAACGTAACATAAAACTAGGCTTACTACCAATAATTGTCCTTTAACAGAAAACCTAAATAATACTTTTTAAATAAAATGAATTTAAAAGTATATAAAAGTGTATGTATTAATACCCGTTACCCGTACAGTAAAAGGGTATACTAGATTCCTCGGAAAGTATGAAACAGGCAGAAGGAAGCGTTTCCGACCCCATAAAGTATATATATTCATGATCAGGATCACTAGCCGAGTCGATTTAGCCATGTCCGTCTGTCTGTCCGTCCGGATAAACGCTGAGATCTCGGAAACTATAAGAGCTAGGCTATTGAGATTTGGCGTGCAGATTCCTGAGCTTCTTATGCAGCGCAAGTTTGTTTCAGCAGAGTGCCACGCCCACTCTAACGCCCACAAACCGCCCAAAACTGTGGCTCCTACAGTTTTCATGCTAGAATAAAAATTTTAACTGAAATGTATTGTTCTCATCAATACCTATCGATTGACCCACAGGAACGCCCACAAACCGCCCACAAACTTCAAAAAATCGTAAGTATGAACGCGGATATCTCGGAAAATATCAAAGATAGAGAAATGGGATTTCAGATTTTGATTCCGTAAGCTTGAGCGCAGCGCAAGTTTGTTACGCGAATATGCCACGCCCACTCTAACGCCCACAAACCGCCCAAGCCTTTGGCGCCAACAATTTTTATGCTAGATAACTGAATTGTATTGGTCTCGTCAATACCTATCGATTGATCCAAAAAAAACTTTGCCACGCCCACTCTAATGCCCACAATGCTTAAATCTGTCTACCGCCGGTAGGTGGCGCATTTCAATCTCGCTTTGCTGCTTGCATACCTCCATTTTCCTTAGCTGAGTAACGGGTATCTGATAGTCGAGGTTTTTTCTAGAAAGGATCAAAATGTACAATCAAACAAAAACACCTTTCAACGAGGTACAAATGTAGTGACGATAGCACCTTCAACAATCAAAAGTTCTGATATTACATTTTGTGACGAAAATGTATTATACGATCTACTAATATAACTGTACACTTAAAAAAATGGGTTTGGGTTCTAGGTTTGAATTGAATAAATAAAGTTGTTCAATTTCTAGTTCACAAAAATTAATAAGAAATAATTGTTTTAGTTATCGGCTATATAAAAAAAAATTAAGTCTCCATACCCAACAGAATGTTTTCCACAAATCTTTGCTTTGGCACTGCTGAAACACTTATAAATTGAATGTGTTGAATGTGTTTTTTAATTTTTGCTCCACCTTTTTAGTATTAATAATACAATTATGCAAATAATTTAAATTCGGATTACGCAATTATAAACATTAAACACCAACCAAATTTATAAAAATCTGTTTTGAATTTAAAGCTTTAGTGAAGTATTTTTAAACAATTAATTTTTGTGTATGCGGGATCTAAATGCGTCAGACGAATGGTTGCCGGAAAGTTTGTATACCCTTGCAATTATAATTATTGAATTTAAAAATACATAAAATGATATTTCCAATAGTATAAGATAATATGTCCAAAAAAACACCGAAGCTATAATTTGTTTTATATTATTTTCCCACCAATTTTCCGATCGTTCCTATGGCAGCTATATGATATAGTCGTCCGATTTTGATAAAATTAAATTCGAAATTCAAAACTAATTAAAAAATGTTATTCCTAAGCTTAGGAGGTTATATGTTAAAAAACACCAATGATATTATTTAAGAAAATTTTTTTTTTCCGATTATTCCTATGGGATCTATAAGATATAGTTGTCCGATCCGGCTGGTTCCGACTTATATACTACCTGCAAAGGAAATAAGACTTTTGGGAAAGTTTCAGCCCGATAGCTTTAAAACTGAGAGACTAGTTTCCGTAGAAACGGACGGACAGACAGACATGGCTAAATCGACTCGTCTAGTCATGCTGATCAAGAATATATATACTTTATGGGGTCGGAAACGTCTCCTTCACTGCGTTGCAAACTTCTGACTGAAATCATTATACCCTCTGCAAGGGTATACAAATATTTGATTTTAATATACGTTTAACGTTTATGGGTTACCAGCTTAATATAAAAGCAGCATACTAAAGGTACGCTACCTTTTCTTGATACATGGTACATTGCTGCTGGTTTGTATCGATGATTAGAATACTGGAAACGTTATCACTTATTGCTGTGCACTTCATGGTAAGTTGTTATATTGTTCTGCTGAACGCAGCCTTGTAATAATAGCACCCCCATAAATCGGGAATACATACATGTAGGATTTCAGCATTTCGTTTGCAATTTCATCAAAATCAGTCAGCTCTATCATAAACTTGACATCGATTTTGTTTAAGCATGTCAGTTGTACAACTCCACAAAAGTCTTGGAAACGCCCCAATCACCTGATCTCAATCCAATTGAGAATCTATGGAGTGAGTTGGACCGCCGTGTTCCCAAAACGCCTATTTCGTCCATATCGGCCTTAAAAGAACGGCTTCAGGAAATGTGGGCTAAAATTGGGTCGGAATACACCCAACAAATTATAGCCAATATGCCAAAACGACTGAGTGGTACCCTACAAAATAATGGCTATCATACCAAATATTAAATTAGGTGATATTTCTTAAAAAAAAAAGTTTTTTGTAGTTTTAAAGAAAAAACCGAATATTAGAGTAACGCAAAATGTTGAGTTTTTTTGTTAATGTATGTTTTTATTTTTATTTTTTAATATAACCATAAAATGTGTACCTCGATGAATTGGTAATAAAAAAAGGTTTAATTTTTCATTTTAAGATTGTTTGTTATTATTTGATTTTAGTCGCGCTTGAAGAAAAAACAAGGAAGAACGCTATAGTCGAGTACCTCGACTATCAGATACCCGTTAATCAGCTGAAGGGACCAAAGGGAAATGGAGATATGCAAGCAGCAAAGCGAGATTGAAATGCGCCAACTACCGGCGGTAGACAGATTTAAGAGGTATGAGCTTTAGAGTGGGTGTTTTTTTGGATCAATCGATAGGTATTGACGAGACCAATACATTTCAGTTAAAATTTTTTAACTAGCATGAACATTGTGGGCGCCACAGGCTTGGGCGGTTTTGTGGCCGTTAAAAAAACTGTAGGAGACTCAGTCTTGGGTGGTTTGTGGGCGTTAGAGTGGGCGTGGCACGCTGCTGAAACAAACTTTAGCTGCGTAAGAAGCTCAGGAATCTGCACGCCAAATCTCAATAGCCTAGCTCTTATAGTTTCCAGATCTCAGCGTTCATCCGGACAGACAGACAGACTGACAGACGGACATGGCTAGATTGATTCGGCTAGTGATCCTGATCAAGAATATATATAATTTATGGGGACGGAAAAGCATCCTTCTGCCTGTTACATACTTTCCGACGAATAAAGTATACACTTTTACTCTATGAGTAAAGGGTATAAAAAGGAAGATCGCTATAGCAGAGTACCTCGACTATCAGATACCCGTTACACAGCTAAAGGGACAAAAGGGAAATGGAGATATGCAAGCAACAAAGCGAGATTGAAATGCGCCACCTACCCCTGATCTCAATACATGGTTATGTGGGCGGTAGACAGACTTAAGCGTTTTGGGCGTTAGAGTGGACGGGGCAAACTTTTGGATCAATCGATAGGTATCTACGACACTAATACATTTCAGTTAAAATTTTTTATCTAGCATGAAAATTGAGGGCGCCACAGGATTGGCATGTGTGTGGGCGTTACAGTGGGCGTAACAAACTTAAGCTGCGCTCAAGACTAGGGAAGCTAAATCTGAAATCCCAATTCTCTATCTTTGATATTTTCCGAGATATCTGCGTTCATACTTACGACTTTTTGAAGTGTGTGGGCGGTTTGTGGGCGTTTAAGTGGGCGTGGCAAACTTTTGTTTGGGTCAATCGATTTTTCGAGGTCCCACGGTATTTCACTTGTTCCTTATACTCATATTTCGTATGGCTTGTCACGTGCCGGTGACACGTCCCAAGTGAAATCACTTGTGAAAATCAGAATATTTCCAATGAGTTTTCATTTATGAAATCACTTGCCAGTGACACGTCCCAAGTGAAATCACTTGTGAAATTCAGAATTTTCCCATGAGTTTTCACTTATGAAAATATAGAATTTTTAATACATACAATTTTAATAACATTTTAATTTATTTTAATTAAATCGTATTATTCAGATTTTCAATAAGGGGACAATTATAGTTAGTATTTCTGTTTTTTTGTTTTGTTAGTTTGTTTTTCACGTTCGTCATCGCCTTTCTCAAATATTTGTCCGAATCCTATGAGTCCTTGGCCAACGCTCCTGAAAAAATGTATGGGCACATGATTAAAAAATGCGTTTAACTTGTTTATTTGTATATTTACCTTTTAGAGCTGTGTATAAACCCTTTGTGGGATTTTTTCTGGCACAAAACATTTCATCACCCACTTTCGGCTAACGGAACCCATTGAATACCTTCAAAATTTACGTACTTTAAACTAAGATCAATGCACAGCATCTTAAACTTAATGTAGCACTTACCTGACTTTATTATACAAGGTGAGTTCCAAAGTAAACAGGACTTTTTGAATATAGCGCCCTCCAGTGGCGCCATCTATATGTCAACTGGTGCGTTGAATCTGCTATCGTTTATCGACTTCCAGTAAAAATTTCATGACATTTCATCTATTGGAAGTGAGGTTATTGCGTTTTAAGTGTCAGTATGTTTTTGTCATCGGTGCAAAAATGAGCTTCAAACAAAGAGCCAACATTAAATTTTGTTTTAAAATTGGTAAAACTTTTACCGAAACGTTTCAATTGATGAAACAAGCTTATGGCGATGATTGCCTATCCCGTAGCAGAGTGCACCAGTGGTTTTAACGTTTTCAAAGTGGGCCAACCAAAATCCGTGATCACCGAAAATTCCATCGAAACTGTGCGTGAATTCATTAAAAATCAGCCGAAATCATCATTGAAATTCATGGAAATAGAATTGAACATCTCCAAAACATCGATTTATCGCATTTTGACCGAACATTTGGGCTTACAAAAGGTGTGTGCACGGTTTGTTCCGCACAAATTGACTGACGTCCAAAAACTGCTTAGAATTCAACATTCGAAGGACATCATTAAAGAGGCAAAAAAAGACCCGAACTTCCTTTACAAGATTGTGACTGGTGACGAAACGTGGTGTTTTCAATATGATCCCGAAACGAAACGCCAGAGTGCTGAATGGAAGGCGCCGGACGAGCCGAAACCGAAAAAATCGCGCCTGGAGAAGTCAAAAGTGAAAACAATGCTGATTTGTTTTTATGATTCCAGGGGTATTGTCCACAAAGAATTGGTTCTACACGGCCAAAACGTTAATGCGGTATTCTACCTCGGAGTTTTGAAGCGTTTGGTGCGCCGTATTCGACGTGTTCGGCCCGAAAATCGCGAAGATGGAAGTTGGCGTTTGTTGCACGATAATGCGCCGTCTCATCGATCGACGCTTGTGTCCGACTATTTGACCAAAAATCACATTTTAACCATCAACCACTCCCCGTATTCACCTGATATGGCACCGTGCGACTTCTACCTTTTCGGAAAAATGCATTTGCCGATGAAAGGAAAACGTTATGCAGACGTAGAGGCCATTCAAAAGGCTTGCACCGGCATACTCGCGGCCATACCGGGCAACGAGCTAAAACACTCGTTCGACATGCTTTTGGACCGAGCAAAACGCTGTATTAAAGCAGAAGCCGACTATTTTGAATAAAATAAATTGATTTTGCCAATAAAACTATTTGTTCTGTCTTTTTTTTTTAAGTCCTGTTTACTTTGGAACTCACCTTGTATGCATATAAAACTAAATTTATTAAGCGCTATCAATGTATCAATACAAACAAAAAAACACAAAAAAAAATTAATAAAATCTTTAGGTGTCAATGTAATAAGTGTGGGTAAAAATTATACTATACTTAGGATTAAATATTTGGGATAAATTTGATCCTAAATATTTGTCAAAAGTATACTACATTGTATGAAACATCTTTGTTGACCCTAAATAGTATCATTTTTATAACATCTGTGGATACTTTGACCGATAAAAGCTTTTTTTGATTGTTCGAGTTTCGAACTGTGCTCAAGTATCGGCTATCATGCCATTTGAACTAAACACCTGCGGGAGCGATAGACAAATTGGTAAGGTGATGCGAAAGGTCACCGCTTCAAGTACGCGCAGATGCAGATGACTCTGAAGGGTTTTTAAGAATAATATTTAACATTTCATTGCAATGAAAACCTTTTCAGACTCAAACCACTAACCCTTAGGCCCGTGCATCAAAAACAATGCGCTAGCACTCTGAGTTATCCCGAAATTTTTTTGTCCTGTGACAGACTGCTTTATGGTGACATAAAGCTTTTTGTAAAAAATGTTTTTGAAGTGGCAAAATTATCCTATATTAGGGTGAATTTGATGATTTTCGTATCAGAGAATTTTTGGCACTCAATAGGGCCACTTAAATAGGGGATTATTGATGACGTTTTTTTTTGGGTGTAGGTTCGAGTCTTGCCGTCCGCGGCTCTGGTTGCCTTTTGGGTTTTTTACGTGCTTGGGGTTTAAATCCATCTGTAGTCTTTTATCTCTTAATTTTTTTGTGTTTTTTCCTTTTCTGTTCTAGATACTGGTGGAGTAAAACGGCACACTAGACAAGTCAAAAAGTAGTAGTCAAAGAAAGCGTTTCCCATCCCGCAAAGTATGTATATTCTTCAGTCAGGAGTCGAACCGAGTCGATCAAGCCATCGTGTATCTGTCTGTCCGTATGAACCCAGAGATCTCGGAAAGTATAAAAGCTACAAAAATGTGATTAGGCATGTAGATTCTACAGATCCCTGCGCAGCCCAAGTTTGTTTCAGCAAAATGTAACGCCCACTAACGCTCGCAACTCTAAAATCTGTCTGGTGCCCATATATGTTGTTTTGAACGTTGTTAGAATAATCGGTAAAAATGTTTTAAATAAATAAGAATTGCAAATATTTATGTATTCTTCATTGTAATTATTCATTGAATTTTGATTTTTACTTTTTTAAATGGCTTTTTTCGATATTTCCAAACACGAAAAAAAAGTTGTACAACACTGCAGAAGGAAATTACGTTGGTTAATACTGAAACTCATATTTCAGCCTAAAGAAAAAAATTAGATCTATTTTCTATTTCTGATTTTCAAAAGTTTAAAAGCAGAAAGTTGCTGAAAGCATATTCCTGTAAAAATTATATGGTAAATTTCTGGCGGAGGTTAATACTACAGTTTTTGGCGTGAACCAATATTGTTTAATTATTAAAAGTTGAAGGGAAAGGTGCCGAACTGATAAAACTCTATGAAGATGTAAAAATGATTTTTTTTTATACCCGTTACTCCTAGAATAAAAGGGTGTACTAGATTCGTCGGAAAGTATGTAACAGGTAGAAGGAAGCCTTTCCGACCCCATCAATTATATATATTCTTGACCAGTCGTTCTTGCCATGTCCGTCTGTCCGTATGAACGCTGTGATCTCGGAAACTATAGAAGATGCAATACTGGGATTAGGCATGCAGATTCCAAAGATTTCTGCGCAGCGGAAGTTTTTTCTAACGCCCACAAACCGCCCAATACTGTGTCTGTATTGTTCTGATCAATACTTATCGATTGACCCAAAAAACTTTGCAACGCCCACTTTATCGCAATCAAGCCGCCCACAATCTTAAAAAAAATCGTAAGCAAGTTTGTTATGCGAATATGCCACGCCCACTCTAAGCAATTTTGTTACGCGATTAGGCCACGCCCACTCTAACGCCCACAAGCCGCCCAAAACATTCTAGAAAAAACTGAATAATTGTCTAACGCTTAAATCTGTATGCCGGCCACATAATGATATATTGAGATCGCGGGTAGGGGGCGCATTACAATCTTGCCTTGCTGTTTGCATATCTCCATCTCCCTTTTGGTCCCTTTAGCTGAGTAACGGGTATCTGATATTCGAGGCACTCGGCTATACCGTTATTTCTTTTTATACCCGTTACTCGTAGAATAAACGGGTATACTAAATTCGTCGAAAAGTATGTAACAGGCAGAAGGAAGCGTTTCCGACCCCATAAAGTATATATATTCTTGATCAGGATCACTAGCCGAGTCGATCTAGTCATGTCCGTCTGTCCGTCTGTCCGTCCGTTTGTCCGTCCGGATAAACGCTGAGATCTCGGAAACTATAAGAGCTAGGCTATTGAGATTTGGCGTTTGTTTCAGCAGAGTGCCACGCCCACTCGAACGCCCACAAGCCGCTCAAAACTGTGGCTCTTACAGTTTTGATGCTAGAATAAAAATTTTAACTGAAATGTATTGTTCTCATCAATACCTATCGATTGACCCACAGGAACGCCCACAAACCGCCCACAAACTTCAAAAAATCGTAAGTATGAACGCGGATATCTCGGAAAATATCAAAGATAGAGAAATGGGATTTCAGATTTTGATTCCGTAAGCTTGAGCGCAGCGCAAGTTTGTTACGCGAATATGCCACGCCCACTCTAACGCCCACAAGCCGCCCAAGCCTTTGGCGCCAACAATTTTTATGCTAGATAACTGAAGTGTATTGGTCTCGTCAATACCTATCGATTGATCCAAAAAAAACTTTGCCACGCCCATTCTAATGCCCACAATGCTTAAATCTGTCTACCGCCGGTAGGTGGCGCATTTCAATCTCGCTTTGCTGCTTGCATACCTCCATTTTCCTTAGCTGAGTAACGGGTATCTGATAGTCGAGGTTTTTTCTAGAAAGGATCAAAATGTACAATCAAACAAAAACACCTTTCAACGAGGTACAAATGTAGTGACGATAGCACCTTCAACAATCAAAAGTTCTGATATTACATTTTGTGACGAAAATGTATTATACGATCTACTAATATAACTGTACACTTAAAAAAATGGGTTTGGGTTCTAGGTTTGAATTGAATAAATAAAGTTGTTCAATTTCTAGTTCACAAAAATTAATAAGAAATAATTGTTTTAGTTATCGGCTATATAAAAAAAAATTAAGTCTCCATACCCAACAGAATGTTTTCCACAAATCTTTGCTTTGGCACTGCTGAAACACTTATAAATTGAATGTGTTGAATGTGTTTTTTAATTTTTGCTCCACCTTTTTAGTAATAATAATACAATTATGCAAATAATTTAAATTCGGATTACGCAATTATAAACATTAAACACCAACAAAATTTATAAAAATCTGTTTTGAATTTAAAGCTTTAGTGAAGTATTTTTAAACAATTAATTTTTGTGTATGCGGGATCTAAATGCGTCAGACGAATGGTTGCCGGAAAGTTTGTATACCCTTGCAATTATAATTATTGAATTTAAAAATACATAAAATGATATTTCCAATAGTATAAGATAATATGTCCAAAAAAACACCGAAGCTATAATTTGTTTCATATTATTTTCCCACCAATTTTCCGATCGTTCCTATGGCAGCTATATGATATAGTCGTCCGATTTTGATAAAATTAAATTCGAAATTCAAAACTAATTAAAAAATGTTATTCCTAAGCTTAGGAGGTTATATGTTAAAAAACACCAATGATATAATTTAAGAAAATTTTTTTTTTCCGATTATTCCTATGGGATCTATAAGATATAGTTGTCCGATCCGGCTGGTTCCGACTTATATACTACCTGCAAAGGAAATAAGACTTTTGGGAAAGTTTCAGCCCGATAGCTTTAAAACTGAGAGACTAGTTTCCGTAGAAACGGACGGACAGACAGACATGGCTAAATCGACTCGTCTAGTCATGCTGATCAAGAATATATATACTTTATGGGGTCGGAAACGTCTCCTTCACTGCGTTGCAAACTTCTGGCTGAAATCATTATACCCTCTGCAAGGGTATACAAATATTTGATTTTAATATACGTTTAACGTTTATGCGTTACCAGCTTAATATAAAAGCAGCATACTAAAGGTACGCTACCTTTTCTTGATACATGGTACATTGCTGCTAGTTTGTATCGATGATTGAAATACTGGAAACGTTATCACTTATTGCTGTGCACTTCATGGTCAGTTGTTATATTGTTCTGCTGAACGCAGCCTTGTAATAATAGCACCCCCATAAATCGGGAATACATACATGTAGGATTTCAGCATTTCGTTTGCAATTTCATCAAAATCAGTCAGCTCTATCATAAACTTGACATCGATTTTGTTTAAGCATGTCAGTTGTACAACTCCACAAAAGTCATGGAAACGCCCCAATCACCTGATCTCAATCCAATTGAGAATCTGTGGAGTGAGTTGGACCGCCGTGTTCCCAAAACGCCTATTTCGTCCATATCGGCCTTAAAAGAACGGCTTCAGGAAATGTGGGCTAAAATTGGGTCGGAATACACCCAACAAATTATAGCCAATATGCCAAAACGACTGAGTGGTACCCTACAAAATAATGGCTATCATACCAAATATTAAATTAGGTGATATTTCTTAAAAAAAAAAGTTTTTTGTAGTTTTAAAGAAAAAACCGAATATTAGAGTAACGCAAAATGTTGAGTTTTTTTGTTAATGTATGTTTTTATTTTTATTTTTTAATATAACCATAAAATGTGTACCTCGATGAATTGGTAATTAAAAAAGGTTTAATTTTTCATTTTAAGATTGTTTGTTATTATTTGATTTTAGTCGCGTTTGAAGAAAAAACAAGGAAGAACGCTATAGTCGAGTACCTCGACTATCAGATACCCGTTAATCAGCTGAAGGGACCAAAGGGAAATGGAGATATGCAAGCAGCAAAGCGAGATTGAAATGCGCCAACTACCGGCGGTAGACAGATTTAAGCGGTATGAGGTTTAGAGTGGGTGTTTTTTTGGATTAATCGATAGGTATTGACGAGACCAATACATTTCAGTTAAAATTTTTTAACTAGCATGAACATTGTGGGCGCCACAGGCTTGGGCGGTTTTGTGGCCGTTAAAAAAACTGTAGGAGACTCAGTCTTGGGTGGTTTGTGGGCGTTAGAGTGGGCGTGGCACGCTGCTGAAACAAACTTTAGCTGCGTAAGAAGCTCAGGAATCTGCACGCCAAATCTCAATAGCCTAGCTCTTATAGTTTCCAGATCTCAGCGTTCATCCGGACAGACAGACAGACGGACAGACGGACATGGCTAGATTGATTCGGCTAGTGATCCTGATCAAGAATATATATAATTTATGGGGACGGAAAAGCCTCCTTCTGCCTGTTACATACTTTCCGACGAATCAAGTATACACTATGAGTAAAGGGTATAAAAAGGAAGATCGCTATAGCAGAGTACCTCGACTATCAGATACCCGTTACACAGCTAAAGGGACAAAAGGGAAATGGAGATATGCAAGCAACAAAGCGAGATTGATACCCGTTACACAGCTAAAGGGACAAAAGGGAAATGGAGATATGCAAGCAACAAAGCGAGATTGAAATGCGCCACCTACCCCTGATCTCAATACATGGTTATGTGGGCGGTAGACAGACTTAAGCGTTTTGGGCGTTAGAGTGGACGGGGCAAACTTTTGGATCAATCGATACGTATCTACGACACTAATACATTTCAGTTAAAATTTTTTATCTAGCATGAAAATTGAGGGCGCCACAGGATTGGCCGGTGTGTGGGCATTACAGTGGGCGTAACAAACTTAAGCTGCGCTCAAGACTAGGGAAGCTAAATCTGAAATCCCAATTCTCTATCTTTGATATTTTCCGAGATATCTGCGTTCATACTTACGACTTTTTGAAGTGTGTGGGCGGTTTGTGGGCGTTTAAGTGGGCGTGGCAAACTTTTGTTTGGGTCAATCGATTTTTCGAGGTCCCACGGTATTTCACTTGTTCCTTATACTCATATTTCGTATGGCTTGTCACGTGCCGGTGACACGTCCCAAGTGAAATCACTTGTGAAAATCAGAATATTTCCAATGAGTTTTCATTTATGAAATCACTTGCCAGTGACACGTCCCAAGTGAAATCACTTGTGAAATTCAGAATTTTCCCATGAGTTTTCACTTATGAAAATATAGAATTTTTAATACATACAATTTTAATAACATTTTAATTTATTTTAATTAAATCGTATTATTCAGATTTTCAATAAGGGGACAATTATAGTTAGTATTTCTGTTTTTTTGTTTTGTTAGTTTGTTTTTCACGTTCGTCATCGCCTTTCTCAAATATTTGTCCGAATCCTAGGAGTCCTTGGCCAACGCTCCTGAAAAAATGTATGGGCACATGATTAAAAAATGCGTTTAACTTGTTTATTTGTATATTTACCTTTTAGAGCTGTGTATAAACCCTTTGTGGGATTTTTTCTGGCACAAAACATTTCATCACCCACTTTCGGCTAACGGAACCCATTGAATACCTTCAAAATTTACGTACTTTAAACTAAGATCAATGCACAGCATCTTAAACTTAATGTAGCACTTACCTGACTTTATTATACAAGGTGAGTTCCAAAGTAAACAGGACTTTTTGAATATAGCGCCCTCCAGTGGCGCCATCTATATGTCAACTGGTGCGTTGAATCTGCTATCGTTTATCGACTTCCAGTAAAAATTTCATGACATTTCACCTATTGGAAGTGAGGTTATTGCGTTTTAAGTGTCAGTATGTTTTTGTCATCGGTGCAAAAATGAGCTTCGAAGAAAGAGCCAACATTAAATTTTGTTTTAAAATTGGTAAAACTTTTACCGAAACGTTTCAATTGATGAAACAAGCTTATGGCGATGATTGCCTATCCCGTAGCAGAGTGCACCAGTGGTTTTAACGTTTTCAAAGTGGGCCAACCAAAATCCGTGATCACCGAAAATTCCATCGAAACTGTGCGTGAATTCATAAAAAATCAGCCGAAATCATCATTGAAATTCATGGAAATAGAATTGAACATCTCCAAAACATCGATTTATCGCATTTTGACCGAACATTTGGGCTTACAAAAGGTGTGTGCACGGTTTGTTCCGCACAAATTGACTGACGTCCAAAAACTGCTTAGAATTCAACATTCGAAGGACATCATTAAAGAGGCAAAAAAAGACCCGAACTTCCTTTACAAGATTGTGACTGGTGACGAAACGTGGTGTTTTCAATATGATCCCGAAACGAAACGCCAGAGTGCTGAATGGAAGGCGCCGGACGAGCCGAAACCGAAAAAATCGCGCCTGGAGAAGTCAAAAGTGAAAACAATGCTGATTTGTTTTTATGATTCCAGGGGTATTGTCCACAAAGAATTGGTTCTACACGGCCAAAACGTTAATGCGGTATTCTACCTCGGAGTTTTGAAGCGTTTGGTGCGCCGTATTCGACGTGTTCGGCCCGAAAATCGCGAAGATGGAAGTTGGCGTTTGTTGCACGATAATGCGCCGTCTCATCGATCGACGCTTGTGTCCGACTATTTGACCAAAAATCACATTTTAACCATCAACCACTCCCCGTATTCACCTGATATGGCACCGTGCGACTTCTACCTTTTCGGAAAAATGCATTTGCCGATGAAAGGAAAGCGTTATGCAGACGTAGAGGCCATTCAAAAGGCTTGCACCGGCATACCGGGCAACGAGCTAAAACACTCTTTTAAAACACACTTTTGGACCGTGCAAAACGCTGTATTAAAGCAGAAGGAGACTATTTTGAATAAAATAAATTGATTTTGCCAATAAAACTATTTGTTCTGTCTTTTTTTTTAAAGTCCTGTTTACTTTGGAACTCACCTTGTATGCATATAAAACTAAATTTATTAAGCGCTTATCAATGTATCAATACAAACAAAAAAACACAAAAAAAAATTAATAAAATCTTTAGGTGTCAATGTAATAAGTGTGGGTAAAAATTACACTATACTTAGGATTAAATATTTGGGATAAATTTGATCCTAAATATTTGTCAAAAGTATACTACATTGTATGAAACATCTTTGTTGACCCTAAATAGTATCATTTTTATAACATCTGTGGATACTTTGACCGATAAAAGCTTTTTTTGATTGTTCGAGTTTCGAACTGTGCTCAAGTATCGGTTATCATGCCATTTGAACTAAACACCTGCGGGAGCGATAGACAAATTGGTAAGGTGATGCGAAAGGTCACCGCTTCAAGTACGCGCAGATGCAGATGACTCTGAAGGGTTTTTAAGAATAATGTTTAACATTTCATTGCAATGAAAACCTTTTCAGACTCAAACCACTAACCCTCAGGCCCGTGCATCAAAAACAATGCGCTAGCACTCTGAGCCATCCCGAAATTTTTTTGTCCTGCGACAGACTGCTTTATGGTGACATAAAGCTTTTTGTAAAAAAATGTTTTTGAAGTGGCAAAATTATCCTATATTAGGGTGAATTTGATGATTTTCGTATCAGAGAGTTTTTGGCACTCAATAGGGCCACTTAAATAGGGGATTATTGATGACGATTTTTTTTGGGTGTAGGTTCGAGTCTCGCCGTCCGCGGCTCTGGTTGCCTTTTGCGTTTTTTACGTGCTTGGGGTTTAAATCCATCTGTAGTCTTTTATCTCTTAATTTTTTTTGTGTTTTTTCCTTTTCTGTTCTAGATACTGGTGGAGTAAGACGGCACACTAGACAAGTCAAAAAGTAGTAGTCAAAGAAAGCGTTTCCCATCCCGCAAAGTATGTATATTCTTCAGTCAGGAGTCGAACCGAGTCGATCAAGCCATCGTGTATCTGTCTGTCCGTATGAACCCAGAGATCTCGGAAAGTATAAAAGCTACAAAAATGTGATTAGGCATGTAGATTCTACAGATCCCTGCGCAGCCCAAGTTTGTTTCAGCAAAGTGTAACGCCCACTAACGCTCGCAACTCTAAAATCTGTCTGGTGCCCATATATGTTGTTTTGAACGTTGTTAGAATAATCGGTAAAAATGTTTTAAATAAATAAGAATTGCAAATATTTATGTATTCTTCATTGTAATTATTCATTGAATTTTGATTTTTACTTTTTTAAATGGCTTTTTTCGATATTTCCAAACATGAAAAAAAAGTTGTACAACACTGCAGAAGGAAATTACGTTGGTTAATACTGAAACTCATATTTCAGCCTAAAGAAAAAAATTAGATCTATTTTCTATTTCTGATTTTCAAAAGTTAAAATGCAGAAAGTTGCTGAAAGCATATTCCTGTAAAAATTATATGGTAAATTTCTGGGGGAGGTTATTACTACAGTTTTTGGCGTGAACCAATATTGTTTAATTATTAAAAGTTGTAGGGAAAGGTGCTGAACTGATAAAACTCTATGAAGATGTAAAAATGATTATACCCGTTACTCGTAGAGTAAAAGGGTATACTAGATTCGTCGGAAAGTATGTAACAGGCAGAAGGAAGCGTTTCCGACCCCATAAAGTATACATATTCTTGATCAGGATCACTAGCCGAGTCGATCTAGTCATGTCCGTCTGTCCGTCTGTCCGTCTGTCCGTCCGTCCGGATAAACGCTGAGATCTCGGAAACTAAAAAAGCTGAGATTAGGCGTGCAGATTCCTGAGCTTCTTACGCAGCGCAAGTTTGTTTCAGCAGAGTGCCACGCCCACTCTGACGCCCACAAACCGCCCAAAACGGTGGCTCCTACAGTTTTCATGCTAGAATAAAAATTTTAACTGAAATGTATTGTTCTCATCAATACCTATCGATTGACCCAAAAAAAGTTTGCCACGCCCACTTGAACGCCCACAAACCTTCCACAAACTTCAAAAAATCGTAAGTATGATCGCGGATATCTCGGAAAATATCACAGATAGAGAAATGGGATTTCAGATTTAGATTTCGTAGGCTTAAGCGCAGCGCAAGTTTGTAACGCGAATATGCCACGCCCACTCTAACGCCCACAAACCGCCCAAGCCTGTGGCGCCCACAATTTGCATGCTAGATAAAAAATTTTAACTGAAATGTATTGGTCTTGTCAATACCTATCGATTGATCCAAAAAAAACTTTGCCACGCCCACTCTAACGCCCACAACGCTTAAATCTGTCTACCGCCGGTAGGTGGCGCATTTTAATCTCGCTTTGCTGCATGCATATCTCCATTTTCCCTTGGTCCCTTTAGCTGAGTAACGGGTATCTGATAGTCGAGGTACTCGACTATAGCGTTCTTCCTTGTTTTTTTTATACCCGTTACTCCTAGAATAAAAGGGTGTACTATATTCGTCGGAAAGTATGTAACAGGTAGAAGGAAGCCTTTCCGACCCCATCAATTATATATATTCTTGATCAGGATCACTAGCCCAGTCGATCTTGCCATGTCCGTCTGTCCGTATGAACGCTGTGATCTCGGAAACTATAGAAGATGCAATACTGGGATTAGGCATGCAGATTCCAAAGATTTCTGCGCAGCGGAAGTTTTTTCTTCAGGGTGTCCAGCTTGCTTCAACGCCCACAAACCGCCCAAAACTGTGTCTGTATTGTTCTGATCAATACTTATCGATTGACCCAAAAAACTTTGCAACGCCCACTTTATCGCAATCAAGCCGCCCACAATCTTAAAAAAAATCGTAAGCAAGTTTGTTATGCGAATATGCCACTCCCACTCCAACGCCCACAAGCCGCCCAAAACATTCTAGAAAAAACTGACTAATTGTCTAACGCTTAAATCTGTATGCCGGCCACATAACGATATATTGAGATCGCGGGTAGGTGGCGCATTACAATCTCGCCTTGCTGTTTGCATATCTCCATCTCCCTTTTGGTCCCTTTAGCTGAGTAACGGGTATCTGATATTCGAGGCACTCGGCTATACCGTTATTTCTTTTTATACCCGTTACTCGTAGAATAAAAGGGTATACTAGATTCGTCGAAAAGTATGTAACAGGCAGAAGGAAGCGTTTCCGACCCCATAAAGTATGTATATTCTTGATCAGGATCACTAGCCGAGTCGATCTAGTCATGTCCGTCTGTCCGTCTGTCCGTCCGTCCGGATAAACGCTGAGATCTCAGAAACTATAAGAGCTAGGCTATTGAGATTTGGCGTGCAGATTCCTGAGCTTCTTACGCAGCGCAAGTTTGTTTCAGCAGAGTGCCACGCCCACTCGAACGCCCACAAGCCGCTCAAAACTGTGGCTCTTACAGTTTTGATGTTAGAATAAAAATTTGAACTGAAATGTATTGTTCTCATCAATACCTATCGATTGACCCACAGGAACGCCCACAAACTTCAAAAAATCGTAAGTATGAACGCGGATATCTCGGAAAATATCAAAGATAGAGAAATGGGATTTCAGATTTTGATTCCGTAAGCTTGAGCGCAGCGCAAGTTTGTTACGCGAATATGCCACGCCCACTCTAACGCCCACAAACCGCCCAAGCCTTTGGCGCCAACAATTTTTATGCTAGATAACTGAAGTGTATTGGTCTCGTCAATACCTATCGATTGATCCAAAAAAAACTTTGCCACGCCCACTCTAATGCCCACAATGCTTAAATCTGTCTACCGCCGGTAGGTGGCGCATTTCAATCTCGCTTTGCTGCTTGCATACCTCCATTTTCCTTAGCTGAGTAACGGGTATCTGATAGTCGAGGTACTTGACTATAGCGTTCTTCCTTGTTTTTTCTAGAAAGGATCAAAATGTACAATCAAACAAAAACACCTTTCAACGAGGTACAAATGTAGTGACGATAGCACCTTCAACAATCAAAAGTTCTGATATTACATTTTGTGACGAAAATGTATTATACGATCTACTAATATAACTGTACACTTAAAAAAATGGGTTTGGGTTCTAGGTTTGAATTGAATAAATAAAGTTGTTCAATTTCTAGTTCACAAAAATTAATAAGAAATAATTGTTTTAGTTATCGGCTATATAAAAAAAAATTAAGTCTCCATACCCAACAGAATGTTTTCCACAAATCTTTGCTTTGGCACTGCTGAAACACTTATAAATTGAATGTGTTGAATGTGTTTTTTAATTTATGCTCCACCTTTTTAGTAATAATAATACAATTATGCAAATAATTTAAATTCGGATTACGCAATTATAAACATTAAACACCAACAAAATTTATAAAAATCTGTTTTGAATTTAAAGCTTTAGTGAAGTATTTTTAAACAATTAATTTTTGTGTATGCGGGATCTAAATGCGTCAGACGAATGGTTGCCGGAAAGTTTGTATACCCTTGCAATTATAATTATTGAATTTAAAAATACATAAAATGATATTTCCAATAGTATAAGATAATATGTCCAAAAAAACACCGAAGCTATAATTTGTTTCATATTATTTTCCCACCAATTTTCCGATCGTTCCTATGGCAGCTATATGATATAGTCGTCCGATTTTGATAAAATTAAATTCGAAATTCAAAACTAATTAAAAAATGTTATTCCTAAGCTTAGGAGGTTATATGTTAAAAAACACCAATGATATAATTTAAGAAAATTTTTTTTTTCCGATTATTCCTATGGGATCTATAAGATATAGTTGTCCGATCCGGCTGGTTCCGACTTATATACTACCTGCAAAGGAAATAAGACTTTTGGGAAAGTTTCAGCCTGATAGCTTTAAAACTGAGAGACTAGTTTCCGTAGAAACGGACGGACAGACAGACATGGCTAAATCGACTCGTCTAGTCATGCTGATCAAGAATATATATACTTTATGGGGTTGGAAACGTCTCCTTCACTGCGTTGCAAACTTCTGACTGAAATCATTATACCCTCTGCAAGGGTATACAAATATTTGATTTTAATATACGTTTAACGTTTATGGGTTACCAGCTTAATATAAAAGCAGCATACTAAAGGTACGCTACCTTTTCTTGATACATGGTACATTGCTGCTGGTTTGTATCGATGATTGAAATACTGGAAACGTTATCACTTATTGCTGTGCACTTCATGGTCAGTTGTTATATTGTTCTGCTGAACGCAGCCTTGTAATAATAGCACCCCCATAAATCGGGAATACATACATGTAGGATTTCAGCATTTCGTTTGCAATTTCATCAAAATCAGTCAGCTCTATCATAAACTTGACATCGATTTTGTTTAAGCATGTCAGTTGTACAACTCCACAAAAGTCTTGGAAACGCCCCAATCACCTGATCTCAATCCAATTGAGAATCTGTGAAGTAAGTTGGACCGCCGAGTTCCCAAAACGCCTACTTCGTCCATATCGGCCTTAAAAGAACGGCTTCAGGAAATGTGGGCTAAAATTGGGTCGGAATACACCCAACAAATTATAGCCAATATGCCAAAACGACTGAGTGGTACCCTACAAAATAATGGCTATCATACCAAATATTAAATTAGGTGATATTTCTTTAAAAAAAAAGTTTTTTGTAGTTTTAAAGAAAAAACCGAATATTAAAGTAACGCAAAATGTTGAGTTTTTTTGTTAATGTATGTTTTTATTTTTATTTTTTAATATAACCATAAAATGTGTACCTCGATGAATTGGTAATAAAAAAAGGTTTAATTTTTCATTTTAAGATTGTTTGTTATTATTTGATTTTAGTCGCGTTTGAAGAAAAAACAAGGAAGAACGCTATAGTCGAGTACCTCGACTATCAGATACCCGTTAATCAGCTGAAGGGACCAAAGGGAAATGGAGATATGCAAGCAGCAAAGCGAGATTGAAATGCGCCAACTACCGGCGGTAGACAGATTTAAGCGGTATGAGGTTTAGAGTGGGTGTTTTTTTGGATTAATCGATAGGTATTGACGAGACCAATACATTTCAGTTAAAATTTTTTAACTAGCATGAACATTGTGGGCGCCACAGGCTTGGGCGGTTTTGTGGCCGTTAAAAAAACTGTAGGAGACTCAGTCTTGGGTGGTTTGTGGGCGTTAGAGTGGGCGTGGCACGCTGCTGAAACAAACTTTAGCTGCGTAAGAAGCTCAGGAATCTGCACGCCAAATCTCAATAGCCTAGCTCTTATAGTTTCCAGATCTCAGCGTTCATCCGGACAGACAGACAGACGGACAGACGGACATGGCTAGATTGATTCGGCTAGTGATCCTGATCAAGAATATATATAATTTATGGGGACGGAAAAGCCTCCTTCTGCCTGTTACATACTTTCCGACGAATCAAGTATACACTTTTACTCTATGAGTAAAGGGTATAAAAAGGAAGATCGCTATAGCAGAGTACCTCGACTATCAGATACCCGTTACACAGCTAAAGGGACAAAAGGGAAATGGAGATATGCAAGCAACAAAGCGAGATTGAAATGCGCCACCTACCCCTGATCTCAATACATGGTTATGTGGACGGTAGACAGACTTAAGCGTTTTGGGCGTTAGAGTGGACGGGGCAAACTTTTGGATCAATCGATAGGTATCTACGACACTAATACATTTCAGTTAAAATTTTTTATCTAGCATGAAAATTGAGGGCGCCACAGGATTGGCCGGTGTGTGGGCGTTACAGTGGGCGTAACAAACTTAAGCTGCGCTCAAGACTAGGGAAGCTAAATCTGAAATCCCAATTCTCTATCTTTGATATTTTCCGAGATATCTGCGTTCATACTTACGACTTTTTGAAGTGTGTGGGCGGTTTGTGGGCGTTTAAGTGGGCGTGGCAAACTTTTGTTTGGGTCAATCGATTTTTCGAGGTCCCACGGTATTTCACTTGTTCCTTATACTCATATTTCGTATGGCTTGTCACGTGCCGGTGACACGTCCCAAGTGAAATCACTTGTGAAAAACAGAATATTTCCAATGAGTTTTCATTTATGAAATCACTTGCCAGTGACACATCCCAAGTGGAATCACTTGTGAAATTCAGAATTTTCCCATGAGTTTTCACTTATGAAAATATAGAATTTTTAATACATACAATTTTAATTACATTTTAATTTATTTTAATTAAATCGTATTATTCAGATTTTCAATAAGGGGACAATTATAGTTAGTATTTCTGTTTTTTTGTTTTGTTAGTTTGTTTTTCACGTTCGTCATCGCCTTTCTCAAATATTTGTCCGAATCCTAGGAGTCCTTGGCCAACGCTCCTGAAAAAATGTATGGGCACATGATTAAAAAATGCGTTTAACTTGTTTATTTGTATATTTACCTTTTAGAGCTGTGTATAAACCCTTTGTGGGATTTTTTCTGGCACAAAACATTTCATCACCCACTTTCGGCTAACGGAACCCATTGAATACCTTCAAAATTTACGTACTTTAAACTAAGATCAATGCACAGCATCTTAAACTTAATGTAGCACTTACCTGACTTTATTATACAAGGTGAGTTCCAAAGTAAACAGGACTTTTTGAATATAGCGCCCTCCAGTGGCGCCATCTATATGTCAACTGGTGCGTTGAATCTGCTATCGTTTATCGACTTCCAGTAAAAATTTCATGACATTTCATCTATTGGAAGTGAGGTTATTGCGTTTTAAGTGTCAGTATGTTTTTGTCATCGGTGCAAAAATGAGCTTCGAAGAAAGAGCCAACATTAAATTTTGTTTTAAAATTGGTAAAACTTTTACCGAAACGTTTCAATTGATGAAACAAGCTTATGGCGATGATTGCCTATCCCGTAGCAGAGTGCACACGTGGTTTTAACGTTTTCAAAGTGGGCCAACCAAAATCCGTGATCACCGAAAATTCCATCGAAACTGTGCGTGAATTCATAAAAAATCAGCCGAAATCATCATTGAAATTCATGGAAATAGAATTGAACATCTCCAAAACATCGATTTATCGCATTTTGACCGAACATTTGGGCTTACAAAAGGTGTGTGCACGGTTTGTTCCGCACAAACTGACTGACGTCCAAAAACTGCTTAGAATTCAACATTCGAAGGACATCATTAAAGAGGAAAAAAAAGACCCGAACTTCCTTTACAAGATTGTGACTGGTGACGAAACGTGGTGTTTTCAATATGATCCCGAAACGAAACGCCAGAGTGCTGAATGGAAGGCGCCGGACGAGCCGAAACCGAAAAAATCGCGCCTGGAGAAGTCAAAAGTGAAAACAATGCTGATTTGTTTTTATGATTCCAGGGGTATTGTCCACAAAGAATTGGTTCCACCCGGCCAAAACGTTAATGCGGTATTCTACCTCGGAGTTTTGAAGCGTTTGGTGCGCCGTATTCGACGTGTTCGGCCCGAAAATCGCGAAGATGGAAGTTGGCGTTTGTTGCACGATAATGCGCCGTCTCATCGATCGACGCTTGTGTCCGACTATTTGACCAAAAATCACATTTTAACCATCAACCACTCCCCGTATTCACCTGATATGGCACCGTGCGACTTCTACCTTTTCGGAAAAATGCATTTGCCGATGAAAGGAAAGCGTTATGCAGACGTAGAGGCCATTCAAAAGGCTTGCACCGGCATACCGGGCAACGAGCTAAAACACTCGTTCGACATGCTTTTGGACCGTGCAAAACGCTGTATTAAAGCAGAAGGAGACTATTTTGAATAAAATAAATTGATTTTGCCGAAAAAACTATTTGTTCTGTCTTTTTTTTTAAAGTTCAGTTTACTTTGGAACTCACCTTGTATTAACTTAAAGAAACGATTAAAGTAAGTCTGCTGCGCACAATTCCCTTAAAATCACTCAAACAGAATGCACCAAGTATTCTTCTCACCCGTTTACTTGATTTCTTTTGTTTTCTCTTCGCTATTGGCGCGTGCCACTGCACCTATACCCTTTCTAAAGTGAAAAATATCCGACTATATTATTTTTACTTCTTGAGTAAAAAATATAAAATGAATTTTTTTAAAAATGTTAGTACTAAAATGTGTTAAATATTTAAATCAATTTCAGCGGACTATATTTCTACACCTAAACTAAAAAATTATATTGTAATAAAACTGTATAATAAGTAAACATAACATTATAAGTAAATTAAATTTACTTAATTTTACTATAATTAAAGAATTTTATTTTATAAAACAATATTGATTGTTTTATTTTTCGATATACAATAATGCTCCTAAAATATTAGGGCATTCACATGTCGCTGCTCCACGAAAATTTTACGGCCGGTCCGTTTTTTTTTGCGTCTGTCCTTTATGTTCGGCTAGCTACTAATATTTCGGAGGAGGGTATGGTACCCTTCAGTTCTGCAGTAGGGACGCAGTGACCTGGCCCAATGCAAAAAGCTTTTTGTTTTTTTTGTGCCTGAAACGCTGTGCCGCTGTTGACGTCAGCAGAGAAGTCGGTGCAGCGTAGAAGACTGCCTACGAAAACGATCGTGCAACAAAGAGATGCAGATACTCGGAGGTCCCTCTTTTTTTTTGTCTTATAATCTGCCTGCACTCGGCGCTCTCAGAGACAAATTTCGGCCGATCCCTTATTTCTTTTGCGTCTCTGTTCGGCTAGCGACTAACATTTAGGCGGAACAATTTTCGTGGAGCAGCGACTTGTGAATGCCCTAGTATTTTAGGAGCATTATTGTATATGGAAAAAAAGCAACTAATATTGTTTAATAAAAGTAAATTATTTGATTGTAGTAAAATTATGGAAATTGAATTTACTTATAATGTTATGTTTACTTATTATACATTTTTATTACAATATAAATTTTAGTTTAGTTATAGAAATTTAGTCCGTTACAATTGATTTAAATATTTAAAACATTTTAATATTAACATTTTTAAGTAATTCATATTGTATATTTTACTCAAGAAGTAAAAATTATATAGTCAGATATTATTCACTTTAGAAAGGGTATAGGTGCAGTGGCACGCGCCAACAGCAAAGAGAAAACAAAAGAAATCAAGTAAAGGGGTGAGAAGAAGACTTGGTGCATTCTGTTTGAGTGATTGAAAGGGAAGCATCCATTTTAATTGTGCGCAGCAGAAGTACTTTAATCGTTTCTTAGGGTTAATAAAATAAAGTCAGGTAAAGCTACATTAAGTTTAAGATGTTGTGCATTGATCTTAGTGTAAGGTATTTAAATTTTGAAGGTATTCAATGGGCTCCGAAAGTGGATGATGAAATGTTTTGTGCTAATAAAAATCCCGTAAATAAAACAGTTCTAAAAGGTAAATATACAAATAAACAAGTAAATCGAATTTTTAAATCATATGCCCATACATTTCTTCAGGAGCGTTGGCCAAGGATTCGGAGGACCCGGAAAAATGTTTAAGGAGGGCGATGACCAATGTGAAAAGCAAATTAACGTAACATAAAACTAGGCTTACTACCAATAATTGTCCTTTAACAGAAAACCTAAATAACACTTTTTAAATAAAATGAATTTAAAAGTATATAAAAGTGTATGTATTAATACCCGTTACCCGTAGAGTAAAAGGGTATACTAGATTCCTCGGAAAGTATGTAACAGGCAGAAGGAAGCGTTTCCGACCCCATAAAGTATATATATTCATGATCAGGATCACTAGCCGAGTCGATCTAGCCATGTCCGTCTGTCTGTCCGTCCGGATAAACGCTGAGATCTCGGAAACTATAAGAGCTAGGCTATTGAGATTTGGCGTGCAGATTCCTGAGCTTCTTATGCAGCGCAAGTTTGTTTCAGCAGAGTGCCACGCCCACTCTAACGCCCACAAACCGCCCAAAACTGTGGCTCCTAGAGTTTTCATGCTAGAATAAAAATTTTAACTGAAATGTATTGTTCTCATCAATACCTATCGCTTGACCCAAAAAAAAAGTTTGCCACGCCCACAAACCGCCCACAAACTTCAAAAAATCGTAAATATGAACGCGGATATCTCGGAAAATATCAAAGATAGAGAAATGGGATTTCAGATTTAGATTCCGTAGGCTTGAGCGCAGCGCAAGCTTAATACGAGAATATGCCACGCCCACTCTAACGCCCACAAGCCTCCCAAGCCTGTGGCGCCCTCAATTTTCATGCTAGATACAACATATTAACTGAAATGTATTGGTCTTGTCAATACCTATCGATTGATCCAAAAAAAACTTTGCCACGCCCACTCTAACGCCCACAACGCTTAAATCTGTCTACCGCCGGTAGGTGGCGCATTTTAATCTCGCTTTGCTGCTTGCATATCTACATTTTCCTTTGGTCCCTTTAGCTGAGTAACGGGTATCTGATAGTACTCGACTATTGCGTTCTTCCTTGTTTAAATTCTACATATTCATAAGTGAAACTTCATGGGAAATATTCTGAACTTCATAAGTGATTTCACGTGGGACGTGTCACCGGCACAAGTGAAATCCCGTGGGACTTCTAAAAATTTTTATTTGAATTTTCACTTGTGAAAAAGCGGACATCCCATACAATTGACTATATGGAGTGTTACTTGTTCTTCACTCGTGCAAGAGGACATGGGACATGTATTCACAAGGTGATTCACAATTAAAACTGAAGGGTATGTAAAACAATTTCGGTCAAAGCTAATATTTTTAATTTGTAGTGTTACAAAATCTTTATAAATAAAGCTTAAAGCCGCCGAAAGCTTCTAGTAGCAGAAGCATAAATATGTAAAAACCGGAATATCTTTTCTTTCGCTTACTTACTTTTAGAGCCTAAGTAGCTGTGGTACAATTGACGATTAAAATAATACGCCTGAAACAAAAAAACAGTACTGACCGGTAGGACGGAGGTTGAGAGACCGTATTTTGGGAGTTTATTACCTAATATTTTGACGTTTTCTTATCTGTGCGAAAAGAACTCAACTCACAACTCAAACAGTCAGTAAGCTAAAGAGACAAACATAGTTGGTAGTAATATATACACAAACTCACAACACGTATAATAAGCGACTACAGACACAACGGTTAATAAAGAGCGCGCGATCGTGGTAGTAAACATGATATGCCAACGCTCAGAAAGGTACTGACCAGAGCAAAGCGGAGCTGTAAACGTGTCTTAGGTGAGAGAAACAAGATAGAGGCGGAGAAATGCATTTCTCCTATGAGAGAGCGAAAGAGAGGGATCCAAGTAAAGCCAAGAGCAAACCAAAATTAAACTGGTTAAATTACATACAGACTCGTCCCAAAGCATCGGAGACTTTAAATAATAACTTCATGTGGAGAAGGCCTAATGCGGTACCGTTTTTCAACTTTTTCAGTCGCATCTAAATTAAATCTTTCAGCGACGCACAATGGCGTTATATAACTTTTTTCTTTATCAAAAATCGATCCAGTTAAACCAATTAAGATAATTTAAAATTTTGGCGGCATATACATTTGATCGTACTAAATTTACTTTATGCTGTGTACAATCATTTTTTTCAACAATTTTCAATGTTACATTTTAAGGCTTGCTTTTTAAAATTAAATAATAAGCAAACCAACTTAAAAACAAGGGAGAACGCTATAGTCGAGTACCTCGACTATCAGATACCCGTTACTCAGCCTAAGGAACCAAAGGGAAATGGAGATATGCAAGCAGCAAAGCGAGATTTAAATGCGCCACCTACCGGCGGAAGACAGATTTAAGCGTTGTGGGCGTTAGGGTAGGCGTGGCAGTAAAATTATGGAAATTGAATTTACTTATAATGTTATGTTTACTTATTATACATTTTTATTACAATATAAATTTTAGTTTAGTTATCGAAATTTAGTCCGTTAAAATTGATTCAAATATTTGAAACATTTTAATATTAACATTTTTAAATAATTCATATTGTATTTTTTACTCAAGAAGTAAAAATTATATAGTCAGATATTTTTCGCTTTAGAAAGGGTATAGGTGCAGTGGCACGCGCCAACAGCAAAGGTAGGCGTGGCAAATTTTTGTTTAGATCAATCGATAGGTATTGGCGAGACCAATACATTTCAGTTAAAATTTTTTTCTAGCATGAAAATTGTGGGCGCCACAGGCTTGGGCGGTTTGTGGGCGTTATAGTGGGCGTGGCATATTCGCGTGACAAAATTGCGCTGCGTACAAAGCTACGGAATCTAAATCTGAGATCCCGATTCTCTATCTTTGAATATTTCCGAGATATCCATGTTCATACTCACGATTTTTTGAGTTTGTGGGCGGCTTGTGGGCGTTAAAGTAGGCGTGTCACACAATCTTCATGCCTAATCCCAGTATTGTAGCTCTTATAGTTTCCGAGATCTCAGCGTTCATACGGACAGACAGACAGACGGACATGGCCAGATCGACTCGGCTAGTGATCCTGATCAAGAATATACTTTATGGGGTCGGAAACGCTTCCTTCTGCCTGTTACATATTTTCCGACGAATCTAGTATACCCTTTTACTCTACGAGTAACGGGTATAATAAATATACTTTTTACATTTTATTTACCATACATTTTCACAGTTTTAACATTTTACATTTATCTTATGGCTATGACGAAAATGACGATGTCCTTGCTAGATACGGACGTAAAATAATTACTAACCAACTAATGGTCCAATCGGAATAAACTAAAATGTAGTTATACCCGTTACTCGTAGAGTAAAAGAGTATACTAGATTCGTCGGAAAGTATGTAACAGGCAGAAGGAAACGTTTCCGACCCCATACAGTATATATATTCTTGATCAGGATCACTAGCCGAGTCGATCTAGACATGTCCGTCTGTCCGTATGAACGCTGAGATCTCGGAAACTATAAGAGGTACAATACTGGGATTAGGCATGCAGATTCCTGATATTCCTGCGCAGCGCAAGTTTGTTTCAGCAGGGTGCCACGTCCACTCTAACGCCCAAAACTGTGGCTCCAACAGTTTTATGCTAAAATAAAAATTTTAAGTGAAATGTATGTTCTCATCAATACCTATAAATTGACCCAAAAAAATTTTGCCACGCCCACTCTAACGCCCACAAACCGACCTGTGGCGCCCACAATTTTCATGCTAGATAAAAATTTTTAACTAAAATGTATTGGTCTCGTCAATACCTATCGATTGATCCACGCCCACTCTAGCGCCCATAGCGCTGAAATCTGTCTACCGTCCACATTACCATATATTGAGATCACGGATAGGTGGCGCATTTCAATCTCGCTTAGCTTCTTGCATATCTCTATTTCCCTTTGGTCCCTTTAGCTAAGTAACGGGTATCTGATAGTCGAAGTACTCGACTATAGCGTTCTTCTTTATTTAAATTTGAATCTTTGACAATGTGTGTGGTCTTGCGCTGCACAAACTATTAGCTTTTATATATTCCGAGTTATCAGCGATCATACGGACGATTTCTTAAGGTTTATGGGCGGCATATGGGCCCATACGCCCACGCTAATACCGGTCCAGCGTCCACATGTTTGAAGATTTTGTAAAAAAAAGTTAATGCAATTTTGCTTTGATTATCAATATCTGACTTCATGCCAAAAAATGTATAAATCGGACCATCCATTAAAAAGTTATAAGTTATAAAATAATAAAGAAATCGACGCTAGTTGGCGCCGTTGCGGATGGTGCAAATATGAACTTTGCTGCATGTTTTCATCTCCCTAGCACTCCCCTTAGCTGAGTAACGGGTATTCGTTAGTAGAGGTGCAGAAACATCGATGTTTTTCGATGTTACATCGATGTTTGCCTGTTAAAACATCGGAAATTCGATGTTTTCTGCACCTCTATTCGTTAGTCGATGGCATCGACCATAGCGTTTTCTCTTGTTCTGTTTACAATTTTAATACAAATCTGTTGTCTACTATGATATACATTTATCCTCAAGTAAAACAGTATTTTTCATACGCGTTTGGCGGGATCATTTGGGACTTCATCATATAGCTGCCATAGGAATAATCGGATAATTAGTGTCAAAATATTACACAGACCGTTATATTTCGTTTTCGGTAACCATACACGGTAGTAAATTGAAATGGAACATTATCTTACAATTTTTATAATTAGTTCTTAGTTTTCTAAGAATTTGAAAGCTCAGTACATACAATGCTCTCGCGGAAACGACCTGCAAGAGTATATCAACATTTGGGATTAGGCATGCAGATTCTAGAGATTCCTGCGCAGCGCAAGTTTGATTCTTCAGTGTGCCACGCCCACTCTAACGCCCAGAAGCCGCCCAAAACTGTGGCTCCTACAGTTTTAATGCTAAAACCAAAGTTGTAAATTAAATGTATTGTTCACATCAATACCTATCGATTGACCCAAAAAAAAAGTTTGCCACGCCCACTTCATCGCCCACAAACCGCCCCCAAACTTAAAAAAATCGTAAATATGAACGTAGATATCTCGGAAACTATTAAAGATAGAGAATTGGGATCTCAGATTTAGATTCCGTAGCCTTGTTCGCAGCGCAAGTTTGTTACGCGAATATGCCACGCCCACCCTAACGCCCACAAGCCGCCCAAGCCTGTTGCGCCCACAATTTTCATGCTAGATACAACATTATAACTGAAATGTATTGGTCTCGTCAATACCTATCGATTGATAAAAAAAAAGTTTGCCACGTCCACTCTAACGCCCATAACGCTTAAATCTGTCTACCGCCGGTAGGTGGCGCATTTCAATCACTCTTTGCTGCTTTCATATCTCCATTTCCCTTTGGTCCCTTTACCTAAGTAACGGGTATCTGATAGTCGATGTTCTCGACTATAGCGGTCTTCCTTGTTTTTCATATGGAATGGCTCCTGCTTCGAAGTTTAATTTTTTCTGTGCTCACATCACCTTATAAATTTTATTTTTTATCGCACAAAAGCTGGCCGAACGTTCTTCATGAAGTCCAGCTTGGTGTACCTATCCCTTTATTGCGATTCTGCAAGATATAAAGCAAATTTAATATTATATTACCGCTTGTCGCAACCGCTGAAGAGAGCGGACGTGTCTTGTGCGAGCTCCGCGAAAAGTGCAAGAATGTTGATAAATTAAATGCAAACAAAACACAAAAAACTAAACTGGTTAATTTCGAATAAGCGAAAAGACGCTAAAACCCAAAGAAATTTAGGTTTCAACACACAAAATCGGTGTAATGACTTTGACTAGCACATACATTGTCTCATCTTATAATATTAAATAAGTGCCACGCTAATAAAAGCTCAATGAGCTACGAACAGAATAAAGAGCGACTCAGCTCCGCGGGCCGAAGAGACGGTTACTTTTCGTATGTCTCAACGCGTGATAGCGAAGTGCAAAAAACGACCCTACTGTCGGTCGATAGCCAAAGAGCACGATCTTGCTCACCATGCTTACTTACGGCTACCCCTACTCCGACGGCGTGGAGTCAACAATGCAAAACCCCCCACCATCAGTTTCGACCCCTGGCGCACCAACAACATGCAACGGTAAAACTTCTGCATCCGCTCTAAATTTGTCAGCAACAACTACAGCTACGCAAAAAAACCAACAACAACCACACCTACGACTATTATTTCGGAATCGACTGCAACCGCAGCTCTAAATACAAGGGCAACAAAAACCACGACAACAAATCAAAACCAAAACAAAATTCAGCAAGCGGGTCCGGCCATACAGACCGGACTAGATCGGTACATCCATATCAAGCGTAAGCTTAGCCCGCAGAACACCGCGGTAGGTAACAAGGCAAAAATAAACCGTGTCCAAATAGAAGATAAATTACCCGGGAGATCCAACAGCAATAGATTTGCGCTTCTAGCGGAAAATGAACCAGAACGGGCTCAGGAGACCCAACCGAAACCTAAGCCCCCACCAATTTACATTAGGGAGAAAATCTCGAACGCCCTGGTCAACAAAATTGTTGCGCTGACCGGGAACGGAAACTTTCATGTTGTTCCGGTCACAAAAGGGGATATCCATGAAACCAAGCTTCAGACCAAATCTGAAGAACATTTCCGAGCAGTATCCAAATACCTGGAGGAAGCTAGGAAAAGCTACTACACGTACCAACTAAAAAGCAGCAAGGGCCTGCAAGTGGTACTAAAAGGAATCGAGCCCGACGTAACCGCCAAGGAAGTTATTGATGCTCTCAAGGAAAAAGGGTTTTCTGCAAAGAACGTCAGTAACATTATAAACAGGAAAAAAGAGCCGCAACCACTCATCAGGGTCGAGCTGGAGCCAGACAGCAGAGTCTTGAAGAAAAATGAAGTGCACCCCATTTATAACCTGCAATACTTATTGCACCGAAGAATTAACGTGGAAGAGCCACATAAAAGGAACGGCCCAGTGCAATGCACAAATTGTCAGGAGTATGGACACACCAGGGCATACTGTTCGCTTCGAACAGTCTGTGTAGCTTGTGGAGACTTCCACAATTCGGCTAACTGCCCTGCCAACAAAGAAGATCCCAAAAAGAAAAAATGCGTTAATTGCCAAGGTAACCACACGGCAAACTACAGGGGCTGTCCGATCTACAAGGAGATGAAGGACCGCATGCGAAAAGTGATAGCAACGCGCCATCAGAATACCCAAAATGCGTACACTTACTCGCGTTCGACGCCGGAAGTATTTTTCGGCACGGCTGCAAGATCATCATTTGGTCAACTAAATACCCAGAAGGGATTCTCATACGCCGATGCCCTCCGATCGGGGACGGAAAACCCACTCCAGTCTAATCTAGGAAACGCTCAGCAGATCCAAGTACAGTCGCAAAGCACTCTGGAAACTATGATGGTCACCATGCAACAAAGTATGATGGAACTCATGTCATTCATGAAAACGACCATGCAAACACTGGTTCAAAACCAGAACATGGTGATACAGCTACTTGTAGCTAAGCAGTCCAAATAATCAGATGGCAAATCTACGAATAACCATGTGGAACGCCAATGGCGTTTCACGGCACAACCTTGAAGTAACACAGTTCCTGAATGAAAACCATATCGACATTATGCTACTGGTAGAGACGCACCTCACAAACAAATACAACTTTCAAATAAGAGGCTACACTTTCTACCGCACAGACCATCCAGAAGGTAAAGCCCACGGCGGAACCGGCATCCTAATCAGGGAACGCATCAAGCACCACATTCACCAAAGGTATTCAACTAATTACTTGCAAGCCACGTCTATCAAAGTGCAGTCAGGCAACGGAAACATCGCCATAGCCGCTGTCTACAGCCCGCCTCGCTTTACAATTTCTGAAGGACAATTCATGGACTTCTACAACTTGCTTGGAGATCGCTTTATAGCTGCAGGGGACTATAATGCCAAACACACGCAATGGGGATCACGTCTTGTGACTCCCAAAGGAAGGCAATTATACAATGCAATCATAAAACCGAATAACAAATTAGACTATGTTTCCCCTGGCAGCCCCACATACTGGCCAACAGACCCCAGGAAAGTTCCAGATCTAATAGACTTTGCGGTGACAAAAAACATTCCCCGCAATATAATAAGCGCCAAAGCGCTTTCGGACCTGTCGTCAGACCATTCGCCAGTGCTAATAACTCTTCTTCAAAGCACAAAAACCACAGACCACCCCCTCAGGCTGACGTCCCACAGAACCAACTGGTTAAAATATAAAAAGTATGTAAGCTCACACATCAAATTAACCCCTCACTTCAACATCGAAGCGGACATCGACTGCTCTACCGATGCTCTTGAAGAAGTATTCGTGGAGGCAGCCACTATCTCAACACCACAAGGCAGGGACGTGCAAACCAACCACTTCAAAACTAATTTGCAAATTGAACGGTTAGTCCTGGAAAAGAGGCGCCTGCGACGTGCCTGGCAAACCAACAGATCGCCGTCATCAGAATCGAGCTCTAAAGCAAGAAACAGATAATGCACAGCTGCAGTACATTAAAAAACTTTCGCCAACCAGTACAAAACATCCTCTGTGGAGGGCTCACCCAAATCTGAGCTCTCCAATCGAAACAGTCACTCCGATAAGAAACTCATCCGGCATCTGGGTCCGCAGCGACGAAGATAGAGCCGAAACTTTTGCTTTACATCTCAGAAACGTCTTCCAGCCGAACCCTGCCACTGGTTCATTTTTCCTACCACAAATCGAACCTGAATCTATTTCCCTACCACCATTGTTTCAGCCAAAGGAGATCGCGAAAGTCATTGGTGAACTGAAACCGAAAAAGGCCCCTGGCGGTGACCAAATAACCCCAAAAATGTTAATAGAACTTCCAAACTCTGCCATTGAGGTTATTTGTAAGCTCTTCAATGGGATTATAACTCTCGGCTACTATCCGAAAAAATGGAAAAAATCTATCATCATTATGATACCGAAGCCCGGAAAAGACCACACAATTCCGTCATCCTACAGACCAATTAGTTTATTATCGTGTCTGTCTAAGCTGTTCGAAAAATGCCTTCTAACTCGCATAACACCATATCTAGGAACACACAATGTTATCCCTGCTCATCAATTTGAATTTCGTCAAAATCATGGAACAATCGAACAAGTTAACAGAATAACATCAGAAATACGCACAGCCTTTGAGCATCGGGAATACTGCAGCGCAATATTCCTCGATGTATGTCAAGCCTTCGATCGAGTATGGCTAGATGGCCTCATGCACAAAATCAAAACACACTTGCCTGATTACACTCACAAGCTTCTTGAGTCGTATCTATACAACAGGAACTTCGCAGTAAGGTGCAATACAACAACATCCGACGACTACATTATCAAAGCCGGAGTCCCGCAAGGAAGCGCGCTAGGGCCTACTCTTTTCCTCCTATACACAGCGGATATTCCCACGAACGAGCAGCTAACAACATCTACGTTCGCTGACGACACCGCAATTTTAAGTCGCTCGAGGTGCCCAGGCCGAGCCACAACACAGCTAGCAAACCACCTCCTCGTAGTAGAGAGGTGGCTATCTGATTGGCGGATTAAAATAAATGAACAAAAATGTAAACACATAACGTTTACTCTCAACAGGCAAACATGCCCTCCACTATTATTGAATAATACGCAGATTCCCCAAGTCAACGATGTAACGTATCTCGGCGTCCACCTTGACAGACGACTAACCTGGAGAAGACACATCGAACGCAAGAAAGTACATCTAAAACTAAAGGCCAGCAGCTTCCACTGGATTCTTAACGCTCGTTCGCCCCTGCGTCTAGACTACAAGGTTTTGCTCTTCAACTCCACTCTCAAGCCCATCTGGACATACGGCTCCCAGCTATGGGGAAACGCCAGCAGAAGCAACATAGACATTATACAGCGCGTTCAATCGAAAATCCTGCGAACTATCACTGGGGCACCATGGTATATTCACAACCAAAACATCCACAGGGACCTAAGCATTCCTACCGTAAAAGATGAAATAGACAACCAAAAAGCGTCCTACAACGAAAAACTCTCTGTGCACCCCAATCGCCTCGCAAGAGGCTTGACTTGGGTTTCCAGCCGATCCCGTCTACAACAGAACGACCTGCCAAGCCAGCTAAAACTTTCGGTCCCCTTTAGCACAACAGCAGTCATATGACTGAGAGATAGATTAAGTAGTCTAAGATTTGATACACTTATTGTTAGTATCCAAAGGGAGAAGATTCAATAAATAAATAGCAAAGCATTAAAAAAAAAAAAAAAATATTATTCGGCATGTATCTATATACATGTGTATGTATAAAGGATTGGCTTTGTTAAATAACATATTTCATTAGCAGGGCCAAATGTTAAAGCAAGAGGCATAGAAAGGTCGAGTGTGTCTCAAATGTTAAAATCTTTGCGAACTTAAGAATAAAACTTTATTAGTTACTACTGTGTAAATTTATCAAATAATAAACTGCTGAATTATTGTAATGGAAGCCTTTCTCTACAAATTTGGGTGCTCGACCGAGAACAATCGTTGAACGTGCCAAACTATAAAATTTGTGTCGTAGTTTGTCAATGTGTGTGTAGAATTGTCTTGAGGCGACAAGAAAAACAAGAGGCGCCTTTTAGTTCCAAAAATTAACTTTCACCAGTGAATCACTGGGTGATTCACCCGTGACCTATCATATCACGCGTGCGTCACGCCAAATATCTCCAGTTTCAAAAATCAACTTCTCTACGAATTTGTCTGCCCAACCGAGAACAATCCATTAAGGTGCCAAACTATACTATTTGTTGCGTTGTCAGGTGTGACGCACACCATATGAGTGACAGCTCAAATGAACATTTTTCGAAATCAGCCCTTATTTCACGCGTGCCTTTTACGTATTTGTCGTATGGTCCCTCACGTCGTGACACGTCACACGGAAAATCACTCGTGAAAATCAGAATATGTCGGATAAGATGTCACATATGAAAATAAAGAATATTTTCTTCAGCGTGTCACAATGTCATGAGTGAATTTATGTGTGACATTTTAAGAATGTTATGAATATCATTACTATTAAAATTTATTTTCTTGTATGTTTGCTTTAAATTGTGTTTTTTAGGTTTTCCATTATCGTAAAATTATTGTTAATAAGCCTTGTTTTTTAGATTGTTAGTTTATTTTTAACCTTCGACATCGCCTTTCTCAAACATTTGCGCGGGTCTGAGTCCTTGGCCAACGCTTCTGGTGTAAATTATGTAAATGTAAGGGCATATGCTTTAAAAATGCGTTTTTCTTGATTATTTGTATATCTACCTTTTAGAGCTGTGTATAATCCTTTTTATTTTTATTGGCACAAAATAATTCATCATACCACTTTTGGCTAACGGAACCAGAATTTTCTAGGTTATAAAACAACATAAAAATTTACGTACTTTAAGCTGAGATTAATGTACAACGTCTTAAACTTAATGTAAATCTTACCTGAGTACATTATTTTTAAAAAATATCACTTTTGATAACAATATAAATGTGTTTCGCTGCGCACAATTTAACTTCTCAGCCCTTTACATGATTTAGTTTGTTTTATCTTCGCTGCTCGCGCGTGCCACTGCTCCTATACCTTTTCTGAAGCAAAATATAGCCGACTATTAAATATGTAGACCTTAAGTAAACACACAATATGTATATTTTAAAAATGTTATCTTAAAATGAATTAAATATTGAAATAAATATTAACGGACTAAGTTTCTTTAACTAAACTAAAAAATTACATAATAATTGTAATGTATAGTGCAGAGGCATAGTATATCAGTAAATTCAAATTACTTAGTTTTGCTATGATCAAATAATTTACTTTTATAAATCAATATTAGTTGTTTTTTTCGAGATAATGCTTAACTTGAACTTAGCTTAAGCACTTACCTGACTGAATTTTTCCGCCAAAATGTCCAAAAGATCTAGAAGAACCCTTCAATTCCGAAAATAAGTTTGCACCTGTGAATTACTCGTGACGCACGCATGATACTCTATATAGATCTGGTAACAGCTTATTTGAACATTTTTCAAAGTCAGGCCTGATTTCATGCGTTCTTTATACGTATTTGTCGTAAGTGATGTGGGCTTGTGACATGTCCTTTGTGATTTCATGTGTGACAAAATATAAAATGTCATCAATAAATATGGTAAATGTTGGAATACCCCTATTCCTATACAGAAATACCATTTAGCTATTATCCATTTTAGGCATTAATGAAAGCGTAGCCTTTGTTCACACTGATCGTTCTTCTTCCCCTTTTCTTGTGACATCTTCTTGAGCTAAGTTGTGGTGCTGATGTTGCGGTAAAAAAAAACATAAAACATAGTTTCTTCTGCGTAATTATTGGGAACAAAAAACATCAACAGCGACAGGTTATGGGCCCAGTCCATGCCTAGAAGAACAATTGATTTGTGAAACAGTTTATGTAAAAGTCTTATTTCAATTTCTTAGAAATTTCTAAGGCAATTTACGGACTCAAACAAGCCGCTAGATGCTGGTTTGAAGTCTTTGAGCAAGCATTGAAAGATTGTGAGTTTGTAAACTCTTCCGTAGATCGCTGTATATATATCCTTGATAAAGGTGATATTAAGGAAAATATTTATGTGCTGTTGATGATGTGGTGATAGCAACGGAGAATATGATAACATTGGATAAATTCAAAAATTATTTAATGAAAAACTTTAGAATGACCGAAAAAAAAAAAACATTTTATTGGTATTAGAATAGAAATACGTGAAGATAAAATTTTCATGAGCCAAGCTGCATATGTTAAAAGAATCTTAAATAAATTTAACATGGATAACTGCAATGCAGTTAGTACTCCTTAGTTTAATGTACATAATGCTATGTACACGTCCAGACTTAACTACTGCAGAAAATATCTTGAGTAGATATAGTAGCAAAAATAATTCCGAGTTATGGCAGTGCTTATAAAGGCTCCTTAGGTATTTAAAGGAACCTATTGAAATGAAACTTATTTTTAAAAGAAATGCTGAGTTTAAAAATACATTAATTGGTTATGTAGATTCTGATTGGGGAGGAAACGAGATTGATAGAAAAAGTACCATAGGGTATTTATTCAAAATGTAGTAGCCTTATCAACTAAACCTGAGTACATGGCATTATTTGAAGCTGTAAGAGAAGCATTGTGGCTAAAATCTCTACTTAGTAGTGTTAATATTAAAATCGAAAATACAATTAAAATTGACGAAGATAACCAAGGCAGTATCAGTATAGCAAATAATCCCTCATGTCATAAACGAGCCAAACATATTAATATCAAAAATCATTTTTCCAGAGAACAAATTGAAAGAAACACCTTTTGTCTTGAGTATATTTCCACAGAGAATCAAATTGCTGATATCTTCACAAAGCCATTGCCTGCCGCAAAGTTCTTGGAAATACGACATGATTTGGGATTACTGCAAGATGTCTGATCCACTGTTTGCTGATGCTGAAGTTTTTTTTTTATTTGATTTAAATTTGATTGATCTTATTGAAATACTTTTGTTCGTTTTTTGTATAAGCATTAAGTTACTGAAATTTAAAATGTAATTCTATGTAAGCATATGTATACTTGTATGTAAGAGTGATCTGATCGGGTTTTTCTGGGTTTTCCCTGTGTCCTTGCAGCAAATGCTGGATCACATAACTATTCCCAGAATGCACACCACCAACACTAAGTACATAACAATTACAAATGAATATATTATGTTAAGCTTATAATTTTATAGATGGTATTTCTGAGGGGGCGTGTTGGAATACCCCTATTCCTACGCAGAAATACCATTTAGCTATTATCCATTTTAGGCATTAATGAAAGCGAAGGCTTTGGTCGCACTGATCGTTCTTCTTCCCTTTTTCTTGTGACATCTTCTTGAGCTAAGTTGAGAAAAATAAAACATAAAACGTACAACATAGTTTCCTCTGCGTAGTTATTGGGAACATAAAACAACAACAACAACAGTAAAAAAAAATGTTTTTTTTGTTTTTTTAAACTTATTTATTTTGAATTTATTGGACTGCCTTGCGAAAACATTTGTCAGGGTATTTCGGGCAGTCTTTTAATAATACTGAATTAAAGGGTGTACTAGATTCGTCGAAAAGTATGTAACAGGCAGAAGGAAGCGTTTCCGAACCATAAAGAATATATATTCTTGATCAGGATCACTAGCCGAGTTTATCTAGTCATATCCGCGTGTCTGTCCGTCAGGATGAACGCTGAGATCTCGGAAACTACAAAAGCTAGAGAGTTGGGTGCAGCAGGGAGCCACGACTACTCTGGCGCCCACAAACTGCCCAAAACTGCGGCTCCTACAGTTTTGATGGTAGAATAAAAATTTTAACTGAAATGTATTGTTCTCATCAATACCTATCGATTGACCCAAAAAAAGTTTGCCACGTCCCATTAAACGCCTACATACCGCCCACAAACTTAAAAAAATCGTAAATATGAACGCGGATATGTCGAAAACTATATAAGATAGAGAATTGGGATTTGAGAAGTAGATTTCGTAGCCTTGTTTGCGCTAGTTTGTTACGCTAATATGCCACGCCCACTCTAATCCCCACAAGCCGCCCAAAACTGCAGCTCCTACAGTTTTGATGCTAGAATAAAAAGCCGAAATGTATTGTTCTCATCAATATCTATCGATCGAGCCAAAAAAAAGTTTGCCACGCCTACTTTAACGCCTAAAATCCGCCCAAAACTGTGGCGCCCACAATTTTCATGCTAGAAAAAATTTTAACTGTAATGTATTTGTCTCGTCAATACCACTCTAACGCCCACAACGCTAAAATCTGACTGCCGCCCACATAACCATATATTGAGATAGCGGGTATATGGCGCAAAACAATTTCGCTTTGCTGCTGGTACATCTCTATCTCCCTTTTGCTCCCTTTAGCTGAGTAACGGGTATCTGATAGTCGAAGTACTCAACTACAGCGTTCTATTTGGTGTTGCTTTTCTAAGGCGTATTAGCAAGAGGAGAGGGATAAACTTCCGTTTAGCTCCAACGCCCGATTTTGTTCAAACTTTAAGTATCGACGTCCTGATTACGGGAAAAATAGTCAAAAACCGTAAAATTTTTGGTTTTTTCCGAAAATATAAAGAAAATCAAAACATGTTTCAGACAAAAATAAAAGTTATTTATAAAACGGATCTTTTTGTTATAATCATTTTTTCCGAAAACCTAATGGTTTTCGAACAAAACCGAAAAGATATATTTTAAATAGGAGGTGAACATCAGTCGTCATCTAGCTTTCTTTGCGTCCAGACGTGCTTAAAATTCTCGCTATGTTACTTCCCCGCTGTCCCGAGTGCAAAACCGATGTTACATTGGCCCAGCTTCGTGCTTCGGATGCTGTTCGCTGCTCTTCTTTGTGCCGTCGCGCCTATCATACTTCTTGCGTGGCCCTACCGGATGATGTGCTCAAACTCTTATTAAATCCAAATATACTGTGGCAATGTGATAGCTGTGTGGTTGCGAATGATTCGCATTCTAAAATAGATGAATTCGATGATAAATTGAAATCCCTGGAGCGCTTATATCAGGGCCTTCAAAATAAATTCTTGGAGGCGTTCCCTCCTAAAGATGATGCATTGAATCAGAATGTGAATCCCACACCTCGTCTACCGAGGCCTACCAACGTAGCTGCAGCTCCGCAGTCATTTGCGGCTGCTGCTGCTACGGCTTCCGCGGTCGTTGACCCTTCTAATCATGCTCTGGATATGGAGAGAGGAAATTTCATACAAGTTCGAAATAAGAGGAGAAGAAACAACAACAAGCCCAAAAAACATGTTGTTGGAGTGGCTCCCAATGCCGAAGACCTTCATGTTTTGCCGACCAAGAAATTTTTGCATGTCGGAAAGTTTGCAACTGATACAGAGCCGAATGCTGTTTTAGAATATGTGTCCACCAAGCTTAAGGTGGATGCTAGTTCTCTCACTTGTGCAAAACTTGTAAAAAAAGATGTTGACGTTACAACTTTAAAGTTTGTAAATTTCAAGCTTGGTATCCCCGATCAGCTTTACGATATAGTCTTCAAAAACGATTTCTGGCCGAACTCAGTCAAAAGATTTATTCATAGAGAACGGGCCATTGTGGTAGGGGATGGAATTTAATCTAATTTGCCGGAGCCTGGACAAACTTCATCATCAAGTCAGCCATCAAAAAACCCCTAGTGTTCGACGCCACTGGCGTCGATACTTTTGCGGGACATCGTCTGCAAGCCTTTCCTCATTTGTCGGAGTCGTTTTCGCAACAACATCGGCAGCTGCTTGCCTTTCTCACTGCGCTCTCTTCATCTTCTGACTCTCTCCTAACGCACCATCGACAACATCAGCTGGAGCTTTTGTTTTCCACTTTGTGCGACATTCGCCGTCTGCCTGGCTTGAATAACGTTCTCGCTCATTATTACCAGGAGTGGATTCACCTGCGTGCAGTTATATCTTGAATGCTAATATTGACTGCCCACCTAATATTTGGAGCGCCGATCACCAGCCTATTCGTATCCGTACCACTACTTTACTGAAGGTTCTTACAAATAATTTTATTAATTATGATAAAATCCCAGCGAGGCCTCTAACGGATTCGGACCATGATGCTGGACCAGTTATTGATAGCATGACCATGGATGACCGGATATGCGCTAACAATACAAATTTCAATATTTATTTTCAAAATATCGGTGGTATGCGTACGAAAGCTCAATCCCTTTTCCAGGCAACGTCTCATGGTGATCATGACGTCATCATTTTTGTTGAAACCTGGCTCAACATGGATTTCTTCGATAATGAATTCTTTAATACAAATCTTTATCATGTGTTCTGTAAGGATCGAGATTCCGTTAAAACACGATGCGCCAGAGGTGGCGGAGTTTTAATTGCTGTGCGGCGTGAACTGCGTTGCATTGCTATTCGTGTCCAGAACGAGGTTTCTCTGCTCGACCAACTCTGTGTATCTCTCGCTACGGAAACAATTTTCCTGACAGTATCATACATACCCCCAAGCAGCAGTTTTGATTTATATAAAGCGCATGTGGACAAGATTGCCCACCTATACCAGGAGCTGGAAGATGGCCAATATATATGTGTTTTGGGCGACTTCAACCTATCTTCGCTCGTGTGGGCTCATGATCTTGAGTCTTCAGCAATGGTTCCCAGTAATCTGCATCTTCCCCACGAAATCTTAGTCATCGATGAGCTTCTTAGTATGGGATTAGTCCAGATTAACCATGTTTTTAATAACTTAAATAAGCTTCTAGATCTAATTTTTATACACCCTGATTTATGCTTTACTCTATGCTGCAGCGATAATCCTCTAGCCACGTGTGATGCTCATCACAAGCCCCTATTAATCTTAATTACTTGTTATATTTTCTCACCAAATAATTCTCGCTTGCCTCTTACCTATATTAAATGTAGCAGTTTAGATTCTATCCGTAGTGATATTTCTAATATCAGATGGGCGCAAGTCCTCTCGCGTGCGGATGTGAATACAACCTATGAAGTTTTTATATCTTTTTTCTCTACTATTATAGGCAGATACGCTAAAACTAGAGTTCAAAGTTCTTATAGACTACCATGGTACACACAAGGACTAAAAAAATACAAAAACCTCCGAAATAAATTCTATAAGCGCTACATAGAAAGCGGTAAAGCTGCTGACTTTGATCGGTACAAACAACATAAGCGTTAGTTTGAGTTCCTCAATAAATTCTTATACAGCCAATATATTGCTGATATAGAGGGTAAACTAATTACCAATCCTAAATCATTCTGGCACTTTGTCAATTCTAACGTACAACCTCCTACTTTCCTTCCCATATGTCATATGAAATTCTTTCAGCTTCTTTTGATATTGGGGTCGCTAATCTATTTGCTAAGTACTTTGCATCTAACTTTGAACCCAGCTCGCTGTGGAATGACGATGATTCACTCGGTGCCATTGCCACGATGCTAAATATTGGGTGCTTAGATGTTACTGATTTGGACTGTCATATGGCGGCTGAGAGTTTTAACGACTCAGGAAAATTAGACTGCGATGGCCTTTCTCCATTTATTTTGAATAACTGTATAGGTGTTCTTTGTGAGCCCCTAAAAATGATCTTCAACAAGTCTCTTTCCACTGGGGTATTTGCGCATAGATGGAAACTTGCCACAGTTTCTCCTATATTCAAGTCTGGTTACAAAAATATTGTTTCAAATTTTAGGCCAATTGCAAAGCTAAGTAAGTAAAAATGTTTGAACGAATTGTAGCTAAGCAGCTAACTTTTCTTGCTGGTCGGATCATCAGTCCTAACCAACATGGTTTTATGCCTGGAAGGTCAACTACCACTAACTTAGCTGCGTTCAATCTTTTTTGCATCCACTCGTTTATCAGTCATCATCAAGTTGATGTAGTCTACACCGACTTCGCCAAAGCATTTGACAAAGTCTCCCATAATGCTTTATTGGCAAAATTGCAGAAATTGGGATTTCATTCGTCAATATTAAATTGGTTTAAATCTTATTTAGATGGGCGGATTTATAGAGTAGAGTGCAATGGTGTTTTCTCAAACCCGTATGTGGCTACTTCTGGCCTTCCTCAGGGAAGTGCATTGGGTCCGTTTCTATTCATCATCTTCATTAATGATTTAAGCTATTGCATAAAAAATTCTGAATTCCTGTTGTTTGCGGACGATTTTAAAATATTTAGGTCTGTGAATTCAATCTCCGATAGTGAACTTCTTCAAAATGACCTAGTAAAAGTGGGAAATTGGTGTTCTCGTAATAAGTTGCCTCTGAACGTGTCAAAATGTTTCTACGTTAGGTACAGCAAACGATTAATTAATGTCCTTAGCTCTTATTCCATTAGTTCCAATGTTATTTCCTTAAGAAATGAATCACTGGACCTAGGAGTTATGTTTGATACCAAATTTTCTTTCATGGATCACATAAATTACATAATTCCAAAGGCATACGCTATGTATGGTTTTGTAAAACGAAAGCCTATTTTCTTCGTTCATTAGGTCCAGATTGGAATATGCTTCGTTTGTCTGGAGTCCGACTGGTACTACACACATCAATCGTATTGAGCGTGTTCAAACAAAATTCCTATCTTTTGCCCTTCTTTCTCTAAACTTTAATGACCCGGTTCCCTCTTACTCTGCGAAATGTCGTCTTGTGCACCTTTCTTCCCTACAAGATCGTAGAACAACTAGCGCACTAGTTTTTATTTGTGACCTGCTGTCCTCCAAAATAGACTGCCCTGCATTGCTGAGTAGCATAGGCTTTTCCGTACCTGGTAGGTCTTTAAGGTCATTTGAACCTTTTTTTATTCCGGCATATAGAGCTAACTATGCTTTTAATGAGCCTCTGTGTAGAGCCTTGTTCTACTGGAACAAACATCCATCTCACATGCGGCTGGACCCATGCTCCCCTAGGGAATTAATTAAGAAAACCCTTTACAATTACCTTTCGTCCCTTAGTATTTAGTTTAGTAATAGACAAGTAGCCAGTGAGGGTACAAACTGTTGGCGAAATAAATGAATAAATATATAAAACATTTAAAAATATTGCAATATCCCGCCATAAAAATGGCTTCAGATAGTTTCGATTAATCGATAACAGCATTTTAGGTGATGGACCATTTTCGATTTTTTTAAAGATATATTGTGCTCACGTTTCTTTTTCCCATTTAGCGAAATATACAGTCACTATGCATTCAAAGCATGAACTAAGAAGACCTGAAAATGGAAGAACTTAATTTTTTTAAATTGGTCCCCGGGAGAGTACTTTGCAATGGCGACTTTTGTGGCGACGACGGGCTACAAAGCTTAAGCTTTAACCGTTTTCATTATTATTGAAAGACATTAAGAAAGTATATCTTGGAAACTAAATTAAATGTTTTGCTATTTAAAAATTGAAAATCACAAAAAAAAAACAAAATTTAGAAAAAGCGAAAAATAAGTCAGGTACATACATACTGAAGATAGTAGAAAGACCCAAGGAAGTAAAGCGCCGCAGCAAAAAAATTTTTTTGACAAAAACCGCGGCGATTTAAAAGAACATTTTTGCCTGCGACATTAGAAATGCTTTTTTTTATTGCTTAATACATTTTATTTCCGTTTTATAGTTTGAATTTTATTTTGTTTTCTTACCTTATTTTTAACTACGACAACTGAAGTGCTCTTTCCAATATTTCTATTTTGCTTTTACTTTTTATTTAGAGTTTATTATTTTAATTTCGTGTTCTTAACAATTTTAATGCCGCTCTCGTGTTTTGGTCGAACCATCACTAAAACATCGAGTGACATCGATATCAATATCGACACGCCTATATAACAACAAGCTTTCGTGCGATATATCGGGCAAAATGACGCAAGTGTGCTCCAACGGTTTTTATACCCGTTACTCGTAGAGTAAAAGGGTATACTAGATTCCTCGGAAAGTATGTAACAGGCAGAAGGAAGCGTTTCCGACCCCATAAAGTATATATATATTCATGATCACGATCACTAGCCGAGTCGATCTAGCCATGTCCGTCTGTCCGTCTGTCTGTCCGTCCGGATAAACGCTGAGATCTCGGAAACTATAAGAGCTAGGCTATTGAGATTTGGCGTGCAGATTCCTGAGCTTCTTACGCAACGCAAGTTTGTTTCAGCAGAGTACCACGCCCACTCTAACGCCCACAAACCGCCCAAAACTGTGGCTCCTACAGTTTTCATGCTAGAATAAAAATTTTGACTGAAATGTATTGGTCTCGTCAATACCTACCGATTGATCAAAAAAAATTGCCACGCCCACTCTAACGCCCGTAACGCTTAAGTCTGTCTACCGCCGGTAGGTGGCGCATTTCAATCTCCCTTTGCTGCTTGCATATGTTCATTTCCCTTTGGTCCCTTTAGCTGAGTAACGGGTATCTAAAGTCGAGGTACTCGACTATAGCGTTCTTCCTTGTTTACTTTCAAACCTTGTGAAAATGTAATCTTATTTAGCGTTTTTAACGAAAACTATTAGTTTTACAGAAAAAATGTATAAAACATAAATTACTCATTTCTTTAATAGCTTGTATTCCTCCATGGCAAACTTTTTGATTAAGTTAATATATTCGAAGATATTTACGAAAAACAGTTATTACCTTTATTTTGCATGATCCCGTTATTTGCGCCAACTTTGACTATTTTTCCCGTAATCAGGACCCCAAATAACGTGGATATTGAATGTTTGAACGAAATCGAGCGTTAGAGCTAAACGGAAGTTCACCCGAAGAGAGAATAACATAAACACCGAATTCCCACTCTGCAAGCGCCGATTAAGGCAAAGACCACTATATTTTAGGACAAAGAAAAAGAGTGAAACCTCCGAGAATCTGTCTCTCTTTCTTCTTACGCCAACTTCTCTGCTGACGTCGATAGCGGCACAGTGTTTTTGCCTTCTGACAAGTTACACCGAGACGTCTCCAGAACTGAAGGAAGGTCATGGGAGGCAAAGTGACTATCGGAGGCATCACGCCTATAGCTTAAAACCTTTTCTGCGATACCAATATATTATTAAAATAAACTGACGAACTTCTAAATATTGAATGTAGAATATTGTGTATTTTGCTTCAGAAAAAATACCTCTAATGCTTAATTTTCTTGTTGTCTTTTTTTTTATGACGGGTCTGGGTATGTTTACGTTGTCGTTTAGATGTTAAATGGTGGTTTAGGGTTCATTAGTTCTAGTTGTAATAGGATGCGCTTGATGTTCATTTTAAAAATTCCACGACTTATTACGTTTTTTTATTTTAAAAGTAACTTAATTCTTGACGAATTTTGTGCCATTTATCGAACTTACATATTTTGTTATTATTTAATCAAACAAAAACACCTCTTAACGAGGTAGAAAGTAGTGGCGAACACGCCTTTAACAAAAATTTCTGATATCAACAATGGTGACGAAAAATGATATTACATTCGATAAAATAAATAAACTATATTAAATTTATGATTTCGGCCCGCAACAGTAAATATTTATTAGCCTACATGTAAATTTTCTGTTGTAGCGTGCCGAATACATAAATTTAATATAGTTTATTTATTTGATCGAATGTAATATAATTTTTCGTCACAATTGTTGATATCAGAAATTTTTCTTAAAGGCGCGTTCGCCACTACTTTCTACCTCGTTAAGAGGTGTTTTTGTTTGATATCAGAAGTTTTTTTGCTCAAGAGTTTAAGTACCCCAATACCATGACTAGGAGTCGTCCACATATGGCTTGGCTATTGAAAAACCAAACACACAGATTCGATCCCTAATCTTAGCTGAACGCCACCTTAAATTAGGCACAACAAGTTTTATCGCTTCAATTACCTATTTTAATGGCACAAGTTTGGAATCTCAAGGGCTGTATGGTTTCAGATTCCAAGAGAAATCTGTCGTTTCTTACATTTCCCGCCGAACTAGCGGGTTTTTCCAAAGTGGTAGAAAATAGATCAAGTTACCTATTTCGATTAGCTTCATGCAAGTAAAGGACCCTAAAACCATAACAGATTTTCCGTTTGAAAAAATCTAATAAGAATTTTTTTCATCAAATTGTTTTTTTTCTTGTTTATTCCAATAAGTATGAAATATTTCGTATACGGAGCTGAAACGAGTTGCATTTTTAATCGCTTAATATCTTCCAAACGGTAATTTTAGGGCAAAAAGTGTTAAAAATCAAAAGTTGAGGAATCTCAAGGGCTATATGATTTGAAATTTAAAAAGAAATAGTTTAACTCAATTTTGAGAAAATAGTCAAAAAGTGGTTTTAAAAAATAACTTTTTGTCATAACTCTAAATCTATTATATTCAGACAATTTAGATACTATAAGCATTTTAAATCTGGCTTTTTTTTTATTTTCCGCTAAACTATCGGGTTTTTCCAAAAGTCGTAGAACAAAAGTTTTCTATTTCAAGCTACCTTATACACCCATTGGGTTTCCAAAACCCTAAAACTAAGATGGGGTGCATACAAGCCCACAAACAAAGGGACAAACATTTTCATTTTGGGAAGAAGAAGAAAATCTTGTTTTTTGAATTACTTTTGAACGGGACATCGGATTTCAACAAATGTGGTGTCATTCGACTCGTATGCTCAGTAAGAATAAAACTAGCTAAACAGCCGGGGGCTTTTACCCACACCGTATCCAGCAGTTCCAATTTTCTAAATTTTTACTTTTACACTTTCACCGCCTATTCTCCCAAACAAATCTATATTTCGAAAGTCTTGGTATGCAATCTTCTTAGTTTTTGCGATACCTTTCGATTGGTGTATCACTCGCTACGAGCGGACCATAATGGCAGATTTTCAATTCTGCGGCTATATATAGTAGTTGTCTTCGCACGCTCTCTTGCGCGCTTCGCCACTACGTGTACTGCAGTCCACAGTGATAATATAATAATAATAATAATATTAAGTTTTGGACACGAAAGGTAGCGCAATGCATTTTTATACATTTTTAGAGCATTTAGACTCGGCTGAGGAACTTGTGAGATGGTTCCAAAGTCGCCTAGCTGGGGCAACCGAGCGGGTCGCAGGTTGCGGATAGCGGACGACCTCTCTCGAGGCCAACTGTGAATAAGCTGGTGGGAGAAGTCAAACACGGAATCGTGGAAGGAAACCCCAGTAAATAAACAGTCCCGGACAGCCAGCGGGTATTTTGCAACGAAGCAATACCGACGATGCGAGTTGTTCAGCCGCATCTAAATAGTTGCTTTACACAAACCCACTCCCAACACAACACCTACCCATCTCCCCTCCCAAACAACATCTCACTCCGAATCACGAAGAACCGTGTACTTCTCGGCCTGATTGACAGGGGAAATCCGGAGGGCAGGATCCCTAGGAACAAGTGGAAGGCAGTGGAGTCCCACCTTTCGCTTATTTGCCTGCGCATGGTACGGGAGAAGCCAGGCACCTCGCCCTGCTGCATGGACGCGGGCTGGTACCAGGGCAGCGTCAAGGTGGTGGCCTGCGACAGTCAGCGGTCGGCTGACATGTATAAACAGGCGACGGGCAAGCTCGGCGAGGTATACGAAGGGGCGAACATCGTCGCGCTTGACTGGTGCGATGTCCCCAGTAGACCCCGAGCCAGGATCTGGCTTCCAGCAGCGATCAAGGCGCCGGAGGACATCCTCTTCATGTTGCAAGAATGCAACCCGCACCTCCCCACGAAGGACTGGAAAGTCGTCAAGGTGGAGGAGCATGAAGGGGACGTCAACCAGGCGGTGTTGGTCCTGAACAAGGAGTCAGTTGCTCCGATCGAGACTGCTCGAGGAGTGCTGAACTTCGGGTGCAGTGCGATACACATCAAGGTGTATAAGGGCGACTCCAACGCCGCTAGCAGCTCTGCCGGCAACCCAGCTGAACAGGCGCTTACTGAGGAGTTGGAGGCACCTGGTGGGCCCGATTCGTCGCTAAGCAGAGAGATGCGAGCGCTCGGACCGGCCATCGAGGACGTAGACCTCAGCGACACAGAGGAGGCCGACGTCACTGTGGTGGAGGTTGAAGCTGTAGATGTCAGGTTATGCTTGACCCCAAAGAAGGTAAAATTCGAACCTGCATATTAGCCAAAAGGCATCTTAGTATATTTATACTTCGCAATTACAGCAACGGAGACAACACCGCAGTAAGCCTGTAGCTGCATAGTGGCTCTATAAGGGTCCAATCGGCCTACTTGGCCTTTGAAAAGGAAAACCCCCCAGATGCGCTGGTCAGAGGACTGGCAGAGGAATGCGAAAAGCTCAAGAAAGGTTTGGTAATAGGCTGTGACGCCAACGCCCATCACACCCAGTTGGGTTGCCCAAACAACAACGACAGAGGTGAGTCTCTTTTTTATTTTACTCTAAATTCGAACCTATTCTTATGCAATAGGGGCAATGTCCCAACATTCATAACTAAAACTTGCCAAACGATCATAGATCTAACTTTGGTATCAGACTCACTCGTCGGCGCAGTCAAAAACTGAGCAGTCTCTCACGAGCACTCCTTTTCGGACCATAGATTCATAGAAACCGTATTGTCCATTGATTCGCCCTTGCCGGTCAGCTTCGCTAACCCCAGACGAGCCGACTGGCGCAGGTACAAAGAAGTTCTGACGAATATCCTCCCCATGGAACCGTCAGAAAGCATCACAAACCCAGAGGAGCTGGACGGAACAGTATATAAATTCACAGAGGCATGCAACACTGCCTTCAAAGTGGCATGCCCCACAGGGAAACCAAGGGGAAGGAAAAAACCCCCCTGGTGGACCTAACAACTATCAATCCTCAGAACCAACTGCAGATGCCTGTTTAACAGAGCAAAGGCGGGAAATGAGGACACTAATTGGCTGAACTACAAGTATGAAATAGCCTCTTACAAAAAGGCCATTAGAAGTGCAAAACGAACGGCTTGGCAGACCTTCTGCTCTGACATAGAAAAAACAACTGATGCCGCAAGGCTCAGGAAAATACTCTCTAAGACAGCCGCGCCTCTGGGCTGTCTTCAAAAAGCAAATAGATCATGTTCAGACTCCAGTAAAGAGTCCTTGGACCTGCTCCTAGGCGCTCACTTCCCGGGGAGCCAACAAGCAGGTCATCCTCCTGAAAGCGGAGAAGGAGAGGGAATCGAATTAGATCCACTTCTATCAGACCGCAACATGAAATAGTCCATTCATAGTTTCAAACCATACAAATCGCCGGGACCGGACGGGATAAACTGGCCATAAACTGGTTGAAAAAAATCTTCCAATCCATCTTGGCGGTAGGAGAACTACCAACAGCATGGCAAGAAACAAAGGTGGTTTTCATTCCCAAGGCAGGGAAGGCCACTCACACCACAGCAAAGGATTTTAGGCCAATAAGCCTAACATCATTCCTGCTTAAGAGCTTTGAAAGAAGCCACCGTAGACCCGACACAAATATCAGAAGCACAGCACGCTTACACCAAAGGTAAGTTAACCGAATCGGCGCTACACTTGGTGGTAAGCAGCATCGAGAAATCACTCAGCATCAAGGAATACACACTGATCGCCTTCCTGGATATAGAGGGAGCCTTCAATAACGTGCTCCCCACTGCTATAACAGAATCTCTCACAGAACTAGGGGTTGAGCCGCCAATGGTGAGGCTAATCCATAAACTGCTGATAAGCAGAATGGTCACAGCCACACTAGGGACCTCAACCCTGACTAGACTAGTGAACAGAGGCACCCCGCAAGGAGGTGTACTATCACCCCTCTTGTGGAATATCGCAGTAAATAAACTACTGCGGATTCTGGAAGGAGGAGGTTGTAAGGTCCTTGCATTCGCAGACGACGTCGCCATCATCTTTAATGGAAAATATCCACTAACACTTTGCGATCTTATGACCGCTAAACTTAAAATACTATCGGAATGGACGATAGCGAACGGACTCGGGGTAAATCCATCGAAAACAGAACTTGTTCTATTTACAAATAGGTACAAAATTCCACAACTTAACCCACACATTCTAAACAATTGTAATCTCTCTTTTAGCGATCACGCCAGGTACTTGGGGTTAGTACTAGATAAGCGCCTCAAATGGGGCTTAAACAACCAAGAGAGAACCAAATAAGCGACCATTGCACTTTACTCCTGTAAAAAAGCAATTGGGCTAAGATGGGGCATGTCCCCTAGAATAGTCAACTGGATATACACAGCGGTAGTCAAGCCAATCCTACTGTACGGAGTGGCTCTGTGGTGGACCGCCTTGCACAAACAATGCATATTGACTCCTCTAAACAAAGTACAGCGAATGGCGGCTTTGTGTATTAGTGGAGCCCTTCGAACCACCCCGAATGAAGCGTTGAATGCGATCTTGAATCTCCCTAGCCTGGACTTAGCAGGCATGGAAAGGGCCAAATCGGCAGCTATTCGACTGAGGGACACAGGGCAGTGGAAAGCCCAATTTTATGGCCATGCTGAAATTCTCCAGCATGATAAATCGATTCCGAAGATCGCGGATCTATGCAAATCCATTGAATATAGTCACACACCCTTTGAGGCCCTGATTCCTGACGGAGAGGAATGGGAGCAGGGCCGACCGGGCACGACGGACGCAATCTGTTTCTATACAGATGGCTCCAAATTAGAAGGACACGTTGGCGGAGGTGTATACTCCGAACAATTAGATATCAGGAAGTCATTCAGGCTCCCGGACCACTGTAGCGTCTTTCAGGCGGAGGTCCACGCTATAAAAGAAGCACTAACCTGTTTAGGGAACTTTAGCCTCCAGGGAGGACACCTTAACATATATAGTGACAGCCAAGCGGCTATTAAATCGATCTACTCGACGAACACCAACTCCCGTACAATAGCAGACTGTCGCAGATCTCTCCACAAGATGGCAAATCAGTTTACTATTAGCCTAATATGGGTTCCGGGTCACCGGGACATTGTAGGCAACTGCATAGCGGACGAATTAGCCAGGCAGGGCACCACCAAGCCTCTCCTCCCAGGAGAGGAGAATGTCGGTATGCCCATGGCTACTTGCAAGCTAAATATACAAAACTACTTCAACACACTAGCCAACACCCATTGGCAAAACGCACCACAGTGTCGCATCTCTCACCAGACATGGCCTGTGATAAACAACAAAAAAACATCGGAGTTACTCAAACTCAGCCGCACAGAGTGTGGCATGTTGATTCGAGCTCTTACAGGCCACTGGCTTGTTGGCGCACATGCCGGCAGGCTAAAAGCCCCGCAAAATGATTTCTGCAGAAGCTGTAGGAATGAGGAAGAAGTGGAAACGGTAGAACACCTTCTCTGCTTCTGCCCATCCCTATGCAGACTCAGACTGAAACACTTAAGAAGCCCCTTCATCGATCTTACGATCTTACCGAAATATCGGAGATTAATCTTAAAAACATAAGTGCCTTTATTAAATCTTCCGGGTGGAAGACATGCTGATCAGCTTAACACAGGCTGAAACTTCTAGAAACGGGACCCTAGAGAAGGAAAAAACGAGATCATGCGGTATCACAATGGACCCATTGAGGTCTAAGTGTGTCGGACTATAGTCCGACAGCCGCCCTAACCTAACCTAGAGCATTTAGATGGCTTTATTAACTTTATGGTTTCCCTGTAATGTGTTCAATACAATCTCTACTATTGTTTTCACCAGATCACTATTACTATTGCTTACAATTGCCATACGAAGTCTAGTGTCGCCCTTTTTGAGCACATACAATAAATGTTTGTTCGCTCATAGGCGATTTAGTATCTTTTTGTAAACCAATTTTATTTGAACAGCACATTGATTATTCTGAATTAAAAATGTCCGATCTAGATCTTAAGATTCTAAATAGCTCCGTTGGGTTTTCTGGATAAATTTGGCTTGCTAAACATTGAAATTGAAGCTTATCACGAAAATTTTTAGAAGCAATAATATATTTTATATTTAGTGAAATATCTCTGGTGTACGAAGATTTATGACATATGTTCGGAGTAGTCATACCTGATGGATATGTGTGTAAGTAAAATAAATAAAAGTTTTTGGAAGCAACAAGACCATGAAGTCCTTTTTGCATTCAAGTTTAATGTAGTTAAAAAATTAAAATTAAAATGTGTTCTATCAACTACTTAAAAATGTTCGCCTTTGGTCTGGATGCAGCAAAGTAAAAATAATTTCATTGGATTCGACAAAGAACCAGTAGGACTTATTGATGCCTGATACAATTATTGAGCAGATAAGCAGAACGTTTTTTGTAATTAATCAGTATGGCAACAAAATTGAGTTTGATTCTGAGTCCTGAAAATCATTACTAAGATAAGGCATGTTTCTTAACACATTTTGTTGTTGGAATTTCATTTTACGGCAGAAATATATCTTTACAAATAATCATATTATTCATAAGTGTGCATCTTTAATCTATCTGATTAAGAAGGCACCCATGATAAAGATGTGCAAATAGATTTAACACGATTAGTTTCGAAATTTCAAAATCGATGCGTAGATAAAAAGAGATGTACTTCTATACAAGCAAACACTCTAAACTAAGCTGCCATCGTCATCCAATTAAAAATATCCCTAATACATCATCACCTTAAGATGAGCGATCAACAAGATGTCGATGAAATGAATAAGCATTCGAACAAATTATTCGAAAAAATCGTATGTACAAAATGTTTAGTATGCTGGGTAAATATAAAGGAATTCAATACACCACTTACCTCGTAAATCAATACAATAAATACAAGGGAGTATTTGTGAAGGAATTTTTTAAGGTCTTAGAAGTCAAGTAACGTATTAAATACAAGATTATAGGAGTACCACTATTAAATGTTAATTTCATGAAGAGGACCTTCAAAAAGTACAAGATAAAAATGCTTTCCTTGAATAAATAAATACTTAAAAGGAAAAAAGTCAAGTGCTTGTAAGGTGAAACAGCTTCGATTCCAGCCAAAACTCATGGATATCTGTAAATTACCTGCTAAATTAATATTGAATTTTTATTTATTTATTTAAATTTATTTACATAAGCATTTTTTATTTTTGGACATAATTTTGGATACTTTTTACTTTATGTTCCATATTATAATGACCATGAGCTAATGTACTACAATTATCTGGTTAACTATATCTCTTATTATCGTTATAATTAAGACAAATTTTATTCTTAATTTCATTATATAGGATGTGAGACCCTTCAGTTCTGCGGTGACATGGCTCAATGCAAAAAGCTTTTTTTTTTGCAAAACGCTGTGCCGCTGTCGACGCAGCGTAGCAGACTGCCGACGAAAACGGTCGTGCAATAGAGAGAGGCAGATACTCTGAGGTTTCCCTCTCTTTCTTTGTCTTATAATCTGCCTGCACTGCGCGCTCGCAAAGACAAATTTCGGCCGGTCCGTTATGTTCGGCTAGCGACTAACAATTCGGCGGAAAAATTTTCGTGGCGCAGAGACATGTGAATACCCTAATATTTTTGGAGCATTTTTGTATATCGAAAAAGAACAAAAAATTTTTTATAAAAGTAAATTATTTGATTATAGTAAAATTAAGTTAATTGAATTTACCTAGGTATTATGTTTACGTATTGTACATTATTATTACAATATTATTTTTTGGTTATGTTATAGAAATTTAGTCCGTTAAAATTGATTTAAATATTTGAAAAATCTTAATATTAACATTTAAAAACAAGGAAGAACGCTATAGTCGAGTACATCGACTATCAGATACCCGTTACTCAGCTAAAGGGACCAAAGGGAAATGGAGATATACAAGCAGCAAAGCGTGATTGAAATGCTCAACCTACCGGCGGTAGACAGATTTAGGCGTTATAGGCGTTAAAGTGGGCGTGGCAAATTTTTTTTTGATCAATCGATAGGTATTGACGAGACCAATACATTTCAGTGAAAATTTTTTATCTAGCATGAAAATTGTGGGCGCCACAGGCTTGGGCGGTTTGTGGGCGTTAGAGTGGGCGTGGTATAGTCGCGTAACAAATTTGCGCTGCGTAAAAGGCTACGGAATCTAAATCTGAGATCCCAATTCTCTATCTTTAATAGTTTCCAAGAAATCCACGTTCATATTAACGATTTTTTGAAGTTTGGGGGCGGGTTGTTGGCGATCAATCGATAGGTATTGACGAGAACAATACATTTCAGTTAAAATCTTTATTCTAGCATCAAAGCTGTAGGAGCCACAGTTTTGGGCGGTTTGTGGGCGTTAGAGTGGGCGTGGCACTCAGCTGAAACAAACTTGCGCTGCGTAAGAAGCTCAGGAATCTGCACGCAAGGACGAATTTGTGTGGAAATGTCCTTTTTGAACTTTTTTCCTCGACTTGAAAATTTAAATTTTTTGATGCAAAAAGTTTCTTCAAACAAAAATAATAGTAACTGCTTATTTTGCTTATATTTTTTATGATTTTTATACCCGTTACTCGTAGAGTAAAAGGGTATACTAGATTCGTCGGAAAGTATGTAACAGGCAGAAGAAAGCGTTTCCGACCCCATAAAGTATATATATTCTTGATCAGGATCACAAGCCGAGTCGATCTAGCCATGTCCGTCTGTCCGTCTGTCCGTCTGTCTGTCTGTCCGGATGAACGCTGAGATCTTGGAAACTATAAGAGCTAGGCTATTGAGATTTGGCGTGCAGATTCCTGAGCTTCTTACGCAGCCCAATTTTGTTTCAGTAGAGCGCCACGCCCACTCTAACGCCCACAAACCGCCCAAAACTGTGGCTCCTACAGTTTTGATGTTAGAACAAAAATTTTAACTGAAATGTATTGTTCTTATCAATACCTACCGATTGACTTAAAAAAAAGTTTGCCACGCCCACTTTAACGCCCACAAACCGCCCACAAACTTTAAAAAATCGAAAATATGAACGCGGATATCTCGGAAAATATCAAAGATAGAGAAACGGGATTTCAGATTTAGATTCCGTAGGCTTGAGCGCAGCGCAAGTTTGTTACGCGAATATGCCACGCCCACTCTAACGCACACAAACCGCCCAAATCTGTGGCGCCCACAATTTTCATGCTAGATAAAAAGTTTTAACTGAAATGTATTGGTCTCGTCAATACCTATCGATTGACCCAAAAAAAACTTTGCCACGCCCACTCTAACGCCCACAACGCTTAAATCTGTCTACCGCCGGTAGGTGGCGCATTTGCTGCTTGCATAACTCCATTTAAAAATTCTTTTTGCAGTTACTATTATTTTGGTATAAAGAAACTTTTTGCATCAAAAAATTTAAGTTTTCAAGTCCAGGAAAAAAGCTCAAAAGGGACATTTTCACACAAATTCGTCCTTTTCAATAAGTACTGAATGGGTTAAGAAATGTATTGTATCATTCAAACGGCATTTAAATTACCTTTCCATTGATGCCAAAGTTAACAAGATGTAAGTTCAAATTATGAGTATATTTAACTTTTTTTTTGTGAAAATACTTTTGACCACCCTTGTATATACTTTATGGGGTCGGAAACGCTTCCTTCTGCCTGTTACATACTTTCTGACGAATCTAGTATACCCTTTTACCTTACGAGTAACGGGTATAAAAATTCATATTGTACATTTTACTCAAAGAATAAAAATTATGTAGTCTGTATAGGTGCAGTGGCACGCGCCAACAGCGAAGAGAAAACAAAAGAAGTCAAGTAAAGGGGTGAGTGGAAGACTTTATGCATTCTGTTTGAGTGATTGGAAAAGAAGCATCCATATAAATTGTGCGCATCAAGTTGCTTCAATCCTTTCTTAAAGTTAAAATTATAAAGTCAGGTAAGTGTTATATTAAGTCCAAGATGTTGTGCATTAAATGAACCAAACTGACAAAATAACCCAAGAAATCGGGTTCCGGTAGCCAGAAGTGGATTGATAAAATAAATTACATGCCGGACATTAAAAAAAAACCATTTGTGCACGTTTTTAATAAAAAACTTCGGTAAACAACTCTTTTTTCCGGGCAAGACAAAATGTTTAATTGTGAAATATACATCTACGCCCAAAAACAAAGCAATTTTGCGATGCGCATTATTTGAAAAAATGTTAAAACAATCGTTAAAATATTTTAACTATTTTGTTTATATAAGCAGACATAAGAATTGATTTATTTAACAAAAATCTAAACCTAATATATTTGAATTTATAATAATTGTTTTGAACAGCAAAATTATATACTATAAATAATTATTATAATGTGTAATTATTAAAGTGTATTATTATTATTACTATTATTATAACACTATAATAATTACACATTATAATACTTTTTTTTAAATAATTAATTGATTATTAATAATTATTTATTTATCAATTTATTTAAATTGTATAAATAACTATTATAGATAAATACATTTCATTTTAAATTATTATTGTAAATGTCTTATTTATTCATTATACCCGTTACTGGTAGAGTAAGAGAGTATACTAGATTCGTCGGAAAGTATGTAACAGGCAGAAGGAAGCGTTTCCGACCCCATAAAGTATATATATTCTTGATCAGGATCACTAGCCAAGTCGATCTAGCCATGTCCGTCTGTCCGTCTGTCCGGATGAACGCTGCGATCTCGGAAACTACAAGAGCTAGGCTATTGAGATTTGGCGTGCAGATTCCTGAGCTTCTTACGCAGCGCAGTTGCCACGCCCACTCTAACGCCCACAAGCCGCACAAACTGTGGCTCCTACAGTTTTGATGCTAGAATAACAATTTTAATTTTTAATCGTCAAAACCTATCGATTGACCCAAAAAAAAGTTTGCCACGACTTGACTTCAAAAAATCGTAAATATGAACGTGGATACCTCGGAAACTATCAAAGATGGAGAATTGAATTCTCAGATTCCGTAGCCTTGTACGCAGCGCAAGTTTGTTACGCGAATATGCCACGCCCACTCTAACGCCCACAAACCGCCCAAACCTGTGGGGCCCACAATTTGCATGCTAGATACAAAATTTTAACTGAAATGTATTGGTCTCGTCAATACCTATCGATTGATCCAAAAAAAAATTGCCACGCCCACTCTAACGCCCGTGACGCTTAAATCTGTCTACAGCCGGTAGGTGGCGTATTTAAATCTCGCTTTGCTGCTTGCATATCTCCATTTCCCATTGGTCCCTTAAGCTGAGTAACGGGTATCTGATAGTCGAGGTACTCGACTAGAGCGTTCTCCCTTGTTTTTCTTTACATATTTTTAACAAAAATTTGATAAATTCTTTTAAGTTATATAATAAAATTAAAACTGAAAATTACCATTAATATAACTAATGTTATCAATATAATTAAATCAATTTGTTATATATATAATAAAAAAAACAATTATTGTTTCATATTGTTTTTTATTAAAACAAAAGTGTAATGCCATATTTGTAATGCCAGGTTCTCGTCGGGTTGGAAGATTAATTAAATGAGAAAAAGATCAGTTACGTGAAAGATTAAGGTTAGTTGAAAAGAATTCGAGCGTACATATTGGCGAAATTAGGGATCACGAGAGAATTGAAGCTGATCAGGAAAACTTAGAAGTAGGTCAGGATAATCTAGACTAAGGTGAAGAAAACTTAGAAGTTCATGAACATTTAGATGTAGATCAGGAAAATTGTTTAGGAGATCAGGATAATGTAGAAGTTATCCCTGTTAATCAGGAAGATATAGAAAATATTGAGTTTGATCAGGGAGACTTAAATTTTATGTTGAAAAAGTGGCTTATAAAGCACAAGCCAACTCGTAGTTGTGCTACAGATGTAATCAAAATTTGAAATGAAGAAAATCTAAATGTTAGGCCTTTTTATAAATTTAAGTGCAGCAATACGCCAGATATTACGGAAATAGATGGGGGTTCCTATTTGCATATTGGCTTATCGAAGCAATTAGTAAAATTATCTGTGGTAGCAGAATTACCAGAAGTTTTAAGCATTGACGTTAATATTGACGGGTTTCCCTTAACTAAAAGCTCTCGTGCACAATTGTGGCCTATTTTAGATCGTGTTAATAATATTAATAAATGCCCCGTCTTTCCAGAAGGAGTTTTTTCAGTAGTATGGGAACGCGGATTCTGGGACAATTAGCATATTAATGGCACCCTCCCCCCCTCCCCCCATCATTAACGTTTGCGGGTTCTGGGACACGTGAGAAAGGTCGCACAGCAATAGTATCCAAAGGTTTTTTTTCTTAGAGGAACATATCCGATCATGTTGGGGAAAGGTGTAATCCCGTACCCTTTTGCCTCATTACCACAGGGGTTGCTGTGCACGTGTGAAAGGTCGCACACCCAAAGTATTCAAAGATGGTTATCTTAGAGGAACATGTCCGACCATGTTGGGGAATAATGTTTCCTATAATAATTTAGAAATCAAAAGAACCTCAATAAAATAAATCTCACAAGTTAATTATTCTCAGATGTGGAATATTTTCAAATACACATTTTTGTTTCCGCCCCAGAACGTTTAACTGGTAAATTGTCTATGATTCTCTCCTTTCCACAAATGGGTCATAAACATGTCATAAAAGGGATTCAAGCAAGAGCTACCCGAACATGCGCACCTGTCAATTACCTGACCGCAATAAAAGGGACACATGCACAACCCAGAAGTTTTTACGTGATTTAATTATTTTCATTCGTTTTTCTAGATTATAGTATATATTCATAATGTTGAGTGCTTCCTTTTTGTAATCCGAAATTCGATGGCATACACAAGTAGCACCTCCCTCGGTGGCTGCATCATTGCTCCACACGCAGGTGTTCATATGATTTCCATGAATAGATATTTTCATATTACCTCCATCACATTCAAAGAGTTTTGATTGTATGAACTGGAGCCGTACATAGTGTGCATTGAACAGAATTCCGTCAAATGCGTTCAGAAAATTATTTATTTTAACTGAATGCATGTTGTCTATCTAAGTCAACAATCTCGTCTTACACTTTTAAATATGGTTACACAATTTATAAGGAAATTTTGTATAGGTTTTCATCTTCATCTTTTACCCAAAGATGTACATTCTCGAAATTCAACAAATGAAAATCTTTGATTTTTCCCAAACTCGAAATGATTTTTACCAAACTGTCCCTTATTGGCTACCTGATTATGATTGTGTGCATAAATTGACAAGATCTTTCCTTTCCCACCTGCAACAAAACTCTCCTTTATTCTATGATTTTGTGTCTCCTTTATCGATTTGATGGTGTCCTATTGGTTACACTTGTATCAAATATTTATCAAAATCAATACTTCTCATCTCTTCTAACCAATGAATAGTCGATGTAACCTACTAGAATTACCTAAGTTTTTGAATTTAAAAAAATCTAAAGTATGCACCTCTTATCTTCAATATTATCGTTCACGCCCACTTCAAACACTATAAATGATCGAGGACAATAGTTAGTCTTCCAAAAAAAGTCTTGAAGTGGGATACTCTGCTACGTCAAACATAATTTAAGTAAAAGTGAAAAGTGATCGTGAAAAAGAGTTCAAGCTAAAAGAATAAAATAAAATGAATAACCAAAATCAGTATTGTCAATCCTGCAAGTGTTTCTTGCAAAAGAATAAGTGGGCAAACCATGTCCGTTCGGAGGTGCATAAGCGAAATGCAATTCAACCCCTTGACGGAAGAGTCAAAGAAATTTCTGAGGGATTCAAGGGAAGAATACTGCATTACATGTATGTAAACGATGGATCGGACTTGATCTTACCTAAGAGTTTCTTGAGTGAAGCTGGATTGTCACTGCTACCTCATCTCAGCATTTTATTAGAAAGTTTCAGCAAAAGTAAACTTTGAACTGTTTGCATAGAATATACTTTTTAAACATGAATCTGAAGAAATTGAAATGAAAAGTTTTCAAACTAAAATAACGATCATGAATAAAGATTCTGATTTAGAATGTATCTTTTATGAACATACCATGGAAATAATTTCTAAAACTAAAGAATTTCAAGAGAGAGACAGCGATACACCGATGGCTGGTTCGTCTTTCATACCACTACCTCGTTTCCTTTTGACAAAAAAAGCAATAGTTAATGTTTGTAATGAAAATTATCAATATTGTTTTAAATGGGCTTTGATTTCTGCCTTCAAAATTGTTAACAGACCGCAAAGATGTTCGGCATATAATATTGATATATCGCTGGAGATAATTCATATAAGTGATGAAATAAAATTAGATTTCACAGGATTGACTTTCCCCCTTGAAATAAAATGTATAAAGCATTTTTTAAAAAAGAGTACTCATTTGAGGGAAATAATTGGACCACTTTTTCAATCGGAAGAAAAACGTCTTCATATCAATATGATGTTTTTGGAAGACGGTGGAAATGGACATTACATGTACAATAAAAATATTTCAAGGTAAATTCTTGTATTCATTTTTATCTCTTTTGAGCAATAAAATATTTCTATATATTTCTCTTTCAAAGACTAATGACTGCTCAAAGAAGAAATCAGAAGAGGGCGCAATATTTCTGCAATGTATGTTTAAATTTTTCCAAAACTGAGGAAACTGCATTGGAACACAAGACGCTCTGTAGTAGGAAGGTCTCAAAGATGCAACACCCCCAGATTAATACACTGGAATTTACACAAGTTCAACATTAGCTTCAAGTTCCACTCGTTGTCTACGCGGATTTTGAATGCATTCTGGAACCGAAAAATTTTGCAGTGATCCCCAAATTATTTCATATTAATGAACATTCCAATATCATATGTTTATTATATAAAGTGTGCTTTTGATTCTAGACTAGATATGTTTGTTTTAGAAACAGGAACAAATTCAGGAATAGGTTTTGTAAATTCATTCATAAAAAATTTAACTAAATTTAGTGATGAGTACTTACACAAAATAGTTCCTATGAGAATGACTTTGGAAGACCAGCAACTATTTGATGATTCATTGAATTGTTCTATTTGTCAGAAAGTTTTAGGGACTGATAGGGTAGAGATCATTGTCATTTCACAGGTCGCTTTAGAGGTGCAGCCCACTCTAAATGTAATTTGTATTATAAAGTAAAGAAATTTATTCCAGTATTTTTTCATAATTTTTCGAAATACGACTGTCATTTATTTATACAAGAGTTGGGAAAGATTCCCGGGGAAATTTCCGTAATACCAATAAATAAGGAAAACTATATTTCTGTTTCAAAAATAATTAAATGCTTAAGTGGAGATAGTTTTGAAATTCGTTTTCTCGATACATATAGATTTATGCCATCAGGTTTAGGTACCCTAGCTTCTAATTTAGTTGATGATCAAATGAATACTGTAAAGTCATTTTTTAGTAATGATATTGAATTTCAACTAATGCGTAAGAAGAGTATATTTCCTTATGAATATTTAGATTCCGCTAGTAGACTCGAGGAAACTTCCCATCAACCAAGGGAAGCATTCTGTAGTAATTTAACGGAAATGTTCTCAGGAAGATTATGATCACGCTCTTAAAGTTTGGCCCCATTTCTCATGTTCCACTCTTAAAGATTATTTAGAATTATATTTGAAAACTGATGTATTCCTTTTAACTGACATTTTTGAAAACTTCCGAAAAATTTGTATGCAAATTTATTCACTTGATCCAGCTCAGTATTTTACGACACCAGGTCTATCTTGGGAGGCAATGTTGAAAACTACAAATATTCAACTTGAATTGCTGACAGATATAGATATGTATAGATTTATTCAAAGTAGCATTCGAGGTGGTTTAGTTCAATGTTGTCATAGATATACAAAAGCAAATAATAAATATTTGTCAGATTATGATTCCTCGAAGGAGTCTTCATGTTTAATGTATGTGGATGCGAATAACTTGTATGGCTGGGCAATGTTACAACCTTTACCATATAAAGACTTTAAGTGGATGTCTACTACAGACATAGACAATTTTAATATTCAAAATATTCCCTTTGATAGCAACTACGGTTATTTTTTGGAAGTGCAGCTAATGTATCCATACCGTTAAGTTGATCTTCATAATGATCTTCCATTTTGTCCGTCAAATTGTCTGGCCTCAAAAGAGGATAAGGTAAAAAAATTAATTGCTGACCTGGGAAATAAAAAAAAAAAGTACTGAAAAAGATTCATAGAGGAGTTCAGTTCTTACAAAAACCTTGGTTAAAGAATTACATTGATCTAAATACTTTACATAGGCAAAATGCAAAAACTAAATTTGAAAAAGATTTTTTTAAATAAATGAATAATTCTGTATACGGAAAACAATGGAAGATCCCGAGCACAGGGTCGATATTAAGCTTATTAGTACATGGGAAGCTCCGGATAGCTCGAAGACTGGACGAAAAGCACATTGTGCGAAAACTTTAATTTCAAAATCCAATTTTCATAGTGCAACTAAAATTAATGATTCAAATGAAAAGGTGCAGTATTAGACTTATCGAAATGGAAAATATATGATTTACACTATCAATATATGAAGCCAAAGTTTCAGGAAAAGTTACTCTTAAATTATATGGATACTGACTCATTTATCTATACAATAAAAACAGGATTTTTACAAAGATGTTCGCAATGACCTTGAAGCAAAATTTGATACATCGGACTATTCAGAAAAAAGAATTAATCTATATAACTTCAAAAGTGTTAACAAAAAAAGTTAAGGGTTTTTATACCCGTTACTCGTAGAGTAAAAGGGTATACTAGATTCGTCGGAAAGTATGTAACAGGCAGAAGGAAGCGTTTCCGACCCCATAAAGTATATATATTCTTGATCAGGATCACTAGCGAGTCGATCTAGCCATGTCCGTCTGTCCGTCTGTCCGTCTGTCCGGATGAACGCTGAGATCTCGGAAACTATGAGAGCTAGGCTATTGAGATTTGGCGAGCAGATTCCTGAGCTTCTTACGCAGCGCAAGTTTGTTTCAGTAGAGTGCCACGCCCACTCTAACGCCCACAAACCGCCCAAAACTGTGGCTCCTACAGTTTTGATGTTAGATAGAAAATTTTAACTGAAATGTATTAGTCTTGTTCATACCTATCGATTGACCCAAAAATAATTTTTCTACGCCCACTCTAACGCCCACAAACCTCCCAAGAAAAAAAGCTATGACGTCAGAGCCAGACAGTGCGAAATGTTTTTACGCGTGTATGTGTGTGTATGTAAATAGTTGCCGGCCGAACTTAGCGGCAAAGAGAAAAGCACTGCCGGCGCTCAGAGAGAGCAAAGTGCGCGGCTAACTTATTCTATTGAACAATGAATTTGTCACGCCTACCCTAACGCACACAACGCTTAAATCTGTCTTCCGCCGGTAGGTGGCGCATTTAAATCTCGCTTTGCTGCTTGCATATCTCCATTTCCCTTTGGTCGCTTAAGCTGAGTAACGGGTATCTGATAGTCGAGGTACTCGACTATAGCGTTCTCCCTTGCTTTAAATTCAATTAATTGAATTAGTTTTTCAATATATCACTTTGGACGGCAGTACACGTAGTGGCGAAGCGCGCAAGAGAGCGTGCGAAGACAACTACTATATATAGCCACAGAATTGAAAATCTGCCATTATGGTCCGATCGTAACGAGTGATACACCAATCGAAATATAGATTTGTTTGGGAGAAAAGGCGGTGAAAGTGTAAAAGTAAAAATTTAGAAAATTGGAGCTGCTGGATACGGTTGGGATAAAAGCCCCCGGCTGTTTAGCTAATTTTATTCTTGCTGAGAATACGCGTCGAATGACACCTCATTTGTTGGAATCCGTTCAAAAGTAATCCAAATAACAAGATTTTCTTCTTCTTCCCGAAATGAAAATGTTTGTCCCTTTGTTTGTGGGTTTGTATGCAAGTTATATGACACATTATTTAGGGGCTCTTACCCAATTTATAAACAACTTTGAGCCGAGAGCTAATTTCCAAATAACTCTGACAGACCCGAGATAAATCCGTGGTCAGCTATTTCTGTCAACCAGGCCTCCGAATCATTCCCACCCAGATCAATTTCACGCAGCCCAAATCAAACGGATGCTGTAAACATCCAGTCCGCTAACGTAAACAAAAGATCCCCAAAGCGAGCCCCGAGTCCGCTAACGTAAACAAAAAGATCCCCAAAGCGGTCCCTAAAACTCCGCTAATGTAAACACCAATTTCCGGCCAAGATTGGACTTCAAATTTAATTGGCAAATTGCATCATCCTATTTTCCGACTCTCTTGAGTCATTCTCTTTATCAATTTTTGGGGATAAATTCTCTTAAGCCGAGGTTTGATTATTGATCATTGAACTAGAGATCAGGCAGTCCGTTTTTGAGATCCGAATCGAGCAGAACAATAATTCGAGAATAAATACAAGAGCAGTGAATTAAATAAGTTCGACCTATTGTAAAATTGTAATAGTGAATAAGTGATTGTTAAAAATAAAAATAAATTTTTTTTTAATCAATTCACTAGTGAGAAACTTAATTTGCATCCCATCTTAGTTTTAGGGTTTTGAAAACCCAATGGGTGTATAAAGTAGCTTGAAATATAAAACTTTTGTTCAACGACTTTTGAAAAAACCCGCTAGTTTAGCGGAATATCAAAAAAAACAAGAAAGGAAGTTAGCTTCGGCAAGCCGAAGCTTATATACCCTTGCAGCTATAATTATTAAATTTAAAAACACAAAAAATGATATTTCCAATAGTATAAGATAATATGTCAAAAAACACCGAAGCTATAATTTGTTTCATATTATTTTCCTGCGAATTTTCCGATCGTTCCTATGGCAGCTATATGATATAGTCGTCCGATTTTGATAAAATTTAATTCGAAATTCAGAATTAATTAAAAAATGTTGTTTCCAAGCGTATGAGGTTATATGTTAAAAAACACCGAAGCTATAATTTGTTTCATATTATTTTCCTACCAATGATATAGTCTTCCGATTTTGATAAAATTAAATTCGAAATTCAGAACTAATTAAAAAATGTTATTTCCAAGCGTCGGAGGTTATATGTTGAAAAACACCGAAGCTATAATTTGTTTCATATTATTTTTCCACCAATTCTCCGATCGTTCCTATGGCAGCTATATGATATAGTCGTCCGATTTCGATAAAATTTATTTCAAAGTTCAAAACTAATTAAAAAATGTTATTTCCAAGCGTAGGAGGTTATAAGCCAAAAAACACCAAAGATATAATTTTTTAAAGTTTTTTTTTCCGATTATTTCTATGGTAGCTATAAGATATAGTTGTCCGATCCGGCTGGTTCCGACTTATATACTACCTGCAAAAGATATAAGACTGTTGGGAAAGTTTCAGCCCGATATCTATAAAACTGAGAAACTAGTTTTCGTAGAAACGGACGGACAGACGGACAGACGGACATCGAAACATAGTCATGCTGATCAAGAATATATATACAAGGGTGGTCAAAAGTATTTTCACAAAAAAAAAGTTAAATATACTCATAATTTGAACTTACATCTTGTTAACTTTGGTATCAATGGAAAGGTAATTTAAATGCCGTTTGAATGATACTATACATTTCTTAACCCATTCAGTACTTATTGAAAAGGACGAATTTGTGTGAAAATGTCCTTTTTGAACTTTTTTCCTCGACTTGAAAACTTAAATTTTTTGATGCAAAAAGTTTCTTCAAACAAAAATAATAGTAACTGCAAAAAGAATTTTTCAAAAATCGTTTGCTTATATTTTTTATGATTTTTTAAAGGTGACAATGTCGGAAAAAATTTGTATGAAAAAGAGAAAAATATGGCTAAAATGCATGTTTCTAAGCATTTTCAAAAAATCTTAAAAAATATAAGCAAAATGATTTTTGAAAAATTCTTTTTGCAGTTACTATTATTTTTGTTTGAAGAAACTTTTTGCATCAAAAAATTTAAGTTTTCAAGTCGAGGAAAAAAGTTCAAAAAGGACATTTTCACACAAATTCGTCCTTTTCAATAAGTACTGAATGGGTTAAGAAATGTATTGTATCATTCAAACGGCATTTAAATTACCTTTCCATTGATGCCAAAGTTAACAAGATGTAAGTTCAAATTATGAGTATATTTAACTTTTTTTTTGTGAAAATACTTTTGACCACCCTTGTACATATTATTTTCCCACCAATTTTCCGATCGTTCGCTTCGAACAAAGAGCTAACATTAAATTATGTTTTAAAATTGGTAAAACTTTTACCGAAACGTTTCAATTGATGAAACAAGTTTAAGGCGATGATTGCCTATCCCGTAGCAGAGTGCACGAGTGGTTTCAACGTTTTCAAAGTGGTCGTGAGGACATAAATGACGATGAACATGTGGGCCAACCAAAATCCGTGATCACCGAAAATTCCATTCCGAAATCATCATTGAAATTCATGGAAATAGAATTGAACATTTCCAAAACATCGATTTATCGCATTTTGACCGAACATTTGGGCTTACAAAAGGTGTGTGCACGGTTTGTTCCGCACAAATTGACTGACGTCCAAAAATTGCTCAGAATTCAACATTCGAAGGACATCATTAAAGAGGCAAAAAAAGACCCGAACTTCCTTTACAAGATTGTGACTGGTGACGAAACGTGGTGTTTTTAATATGATCCCGAATCGAAACGCCAGAGTGCTGAATGGAAGCCGCCGGACGACCCGAAACCCGAAAAATCGGGCCTGGAGAAGTCAAAAGTGAAGACATTGCTGATTTGTTTTTATGATTTCAGGGGTATTGTCCACAAAGAATTGGTTCCACCCAGCCAAAACGTTAATGCGGTACTCTACCTTGGAGTTTTGAAGCGTTTGGTGCGCCGTATTCGACGTGTTCGGCCCGAATATCGCGAAGATGGAAGTTGGCGTTTGTTGCACAATAATGCGCCGTCTCATCGATCGACGCTTGTGTCCGACTATTTGACCAAAAATCACATTTTAACCATCAACCACTCCCCGTATTCACCTGATATGGCACCGTGCGACTTCTACCTTTTCGGAAAAATGCATTTGCCGATGAAAGGAAAGCGTTATGCAGACGTAGAGGCCATTCAAAAGGCTTGCACCGGCATACTGGCGGCCATGCCGGGCAACGAGCTAAAACACTCGTTCGACATGCTTTTGGACCGTGCAAAACGCTGTATTAAAGCAGAAGGAGACTTTTTTGAAAAAAACAAGAAAGGAAGTTAGCTTCGGCAAGCCGATGCTTATATACCCTTGCAGCTATATTTATTAAATTTAAAAACACAAAAATGATATTTCCAATAGTATAAGATAATATGTCAAAAAACACCGAAGCTATAATTTGTTTCATATTATTTTCGTACCAATTTTCCGATCGCTCCTATGGCAGCTATATGATATAGTCGTCCGATTTCGATAAAATTTAATTCAAAATTCAAAACTAGTTAAAAATTTTATTTCCAAGCTTAGGAGGTTATAAGCTAAACAAGAAAGGAAGTTAGCTTCGGCAAGCCGAAGCTTATATTCCCTTGCAGCTTTATTTATTAAATTTAAAAACACAAAAAACAAGAAAGGAAGTTAGCTTCGGCAAGCCGAAGCTTATATACCCTTGCAGCTATATTTATTAAATTAAAGAACACAAAAAATGATATTCCCAATAGTATAAGATAATATGTCAAAAAACACCGAAGCTATAATTTGTTTCATATTATTTTCCTACCAATTTTCCGATCGTTCCTATTGCAGCTATATGATATAGTCGTCCGATTTTGATAAAATTAAATTCGAAATTCAGAACTAATTAAAAAATGTTATTTCCAAGCGTTGGAGGTTATATGTTGAAAAACACCGAATCTATAATTTGTTTCCTATTATTTTTCCACCAATTTTCCGATCGTTCCTATGGCAGCTATATGATATAGTCGTCCGATTTCGATAAAATTTAATTCAAAATTCAAAACTAGTTAAAAAATGTTATTTCCAAGCTTAGGAGGTTATAAGCTAAACAAGAAAGGAAGTTAGCTTCGGCAAGCCGAAGCTTATATTCCCTTGCAGCTATATTTATTAAATTTAAAAACACAAAAAACAAGAAAGGAAGTTAGCTTCGGCAAGCCGAAGCTTATATACCCTTGCAGCTATATTTATTAAATTAAAGAACACAAAAAATGATATTCCCAATAGTATAAGATAATATGTCAAAAAACACCGAAGCTATAATTTGTTTCATATTATTTTCCTACCAATTTTCCGATCGTTTCTATTGCAGCTATATGATATAGTCGTCCGATTTTGATAAAATTAAATTCGAAATTCAGAACTAATTAAAAAATGTTATTTCCAAGCGTTGGAGGTTATATGTTGAAAAACACCGAATCTATAATTTGTTTCCTATTATTTTTCCACCAATTTTGCGATCGTTCCTATGGCAGCTATATGATATAGTCGTCCGATTTCGATAAAATTTAATTCAAAATTCAAAACTAGTTAAAAAATTTTATTTCCAAGCTTAGGAGGTTATAAGCTAAACAAGAAAGGAAGTTAGCTTTGGCAAGCCGGAGCTTATATTCCCTTGCAGCTATATTTATTAAATTTAAAAACACAAAAAACAAGAAAGGAAGTTAGCTTCGGCAAGCCGAAGCTTATATACCCTTGCAGCTATATTTATTAAATTAAAGAACACAAAAAATGATATTCCCAATGGTATAAGATAATATGTCAAAAAACACCGAAGCTATAATTTGTTTCATATTATTTTCCTACCAATTTTCCGATCGTTCCTATTGCAGCTATATGATATAGTCGTCCGATTTTGATAAAATTAAATTCGAAATTCAGAACTAATTAAAAAATGTTATTTCCAAGCGTTGGAGGTTATATGTTGAAAAACACCGAATCTATAATATGTTTCCTATTATTTTTCCACCAAATTTCCGATTGTCGTCCGATTTCGATAAAATTTAATACAAAATGTTGAAAATATTAGTATATGCACCACTGTATATCTTATTCTTCTTTGGTTTTTTGCACAAAAGTAACGGTGCGTTCTTTTTCCTTCTCTTCCTTAAGTTATCGTTCTGCCTGCGTGCAGCATTTTTAAGTTCAGTCTCTAATAAATCGTCAAACCCAATAGGTTATGGGCCCAGCAAGCTTATAAAACTTGCGCGTAATAATCGAAGAGATTAAATATTTAGAGATTCGGTGGTGTTTCAGTAAAATGAACAAAATGAGTTCACAATACTCAATAGAAAAACTGGATAGTGAAAATTATAGTTCATGGGCAGTGCAGATGAAAAGTTTGCTAATACACTCGGAACTTTGGTCAGTTGTGTGCGGTCGTGAAATTAAAAACGAAAGTGGATCAGTAGAACAACAGACAAACTTTGATATAAAAGATGAAAAGGCCCTCGCGAGTATTTTGTTGTGTATTAAGCCGTCGCAGATTAACTATGTTAAACACTGCACATCATCAATGGAAGCTTGGAAAAAGCTGGCTAGTGTTCACATGCCTTCTGGACCGGCCCGTAGAATACAGTTATTCAAACAATTGCTGTACATGAAGATGTCAGAGACAGACAGTATCACAGTGCATTTGAGTAATTTTAGTGACGTAATTGAAAAACTACAAGAAATTGATCAAACAGTGCCAGATGAAATGCTTGTAATAATTTTGTTGTCAAGTCTATGTGATTTGTACGAAAACTTCGTAGTCGCCATTGAAACGCGTGATTCTTTGCCTTCCTTGAGTTCTCTGAAAATAAAATTACTGGAAGAGGGAGAACGACGAAAAGTGAGTGACAAAACGGCCGATGGAATGGAGCAGAAGATGTACGCGTCGCGCGCCGAAAAAGGAAGAGACAAGTATAAGAAAGACATGAGAAATGTGGAATGCTGGAACTGCGGTCGTCATGGACATGTTTCGGCAAAGTGCAACTCAAAAGAGAAACTCGCAAGATCGGAAAAAGACAACAATAAAGAGAAGAAACGCGAAGAGAACAAAAAGTCTTACTCAGTTTTCGCTGCAGCAGCAGGTCAAGTAGGACTAACGGAAAATATTTGGTGCGTGGACAGTGGGGCAACAGCCCATTTATGTGCAAACAAATCATTATTTGTTTCAATCCGTGAACATAAAGAAAAAATAATGCTAGTTGGAGAAAATTACATTGAAGCTGAAGGCATTGGAACAGTGAAACTATACTGGCAAGAAAACATTATTAAATTGGTTGATGTGTTGTTCGTAAAAAATCTTCAGTGTAACTTTATTTCCGTTTCAAAAGCAACGAACAACGGTTTTGAAATATGTTTTTTGAAAAACAATGCAAGCGTCAAAAATAAGAATGGTGAAACTGTGTTGAAAGCAAACAAAAAGAATGACTTGTTTATTGTCGAAAATGAAAACAAAATGGCTTTTGCTGCAAACGGGAAAATAAACCAAGTAATAACGTGGCACAACAGATTCGGACATTTGAATTTCCAAAGTTTAAAAACCATGATTCGAAAAGAATTAGTGTATGGTCTGGATGGAGTTACCGGTGACATAAATGACTTTGTTTGCAAGACGTGTGCGAAAAGCAAGATTTGCGTAAAACAGTTCCCAAAAATGTCGGAAAATCGTTCGAGTAAAGTGTTGGGTCTGATTCACACGGACGTATGCGGTCCTATGAGTACTGTTTCTAAAGGAGGAGCGCGATATTTTGCTACATTTATCGACGACAAGACGCGCTACGTATCGGTGTATATGCTAAAAACAAAAGATCAAGTTTTCGACAAATTCAAAGAATTTAAATTGTTGTCTGAGAAGCAAACTGGACAGCAGATTAAAGCCATACGGAGCGACAATGGTAGAGAGTACATCAATGGTGCGTTTGAAAATTTTTTGATAAGTCATGGGATTAAGAGGCAGCTTACCGTTCCCCATACTCCGCAGCAAAACGGTGTTGCTGAGCGTGCCAATAGGACGCTAGTGGAAATGGCAAGAAGCATGATGGTTCATTCCAGTGCTGATAAATCACTTTGGGGGGAAGCGATAATGACAGCGATGTACTTGAGAAACAGATCTGAAACGTCTACATTACCAGATATGACTCCGTACGAAGCATGGTTTGGGAAAAAACCCGGAGTGTCCCACCTGAAAGTTTTTGGTACAAAAGCCGTAGTTCTAGACAAGACAAGGAAAGGAAAATTTTCTCAGAAAGGGATAGAGCATATCTTGGTAGGTTACTCAGAAACTGCAAAAGCATATAGGCTCTTCAATCCTGATACGCAAACTATCAAGGAAGCCAGGGATGTTGTGTTCCTTGAGCACGATATGATGAAAAACGAGGATGTATCGTCCGTAGAGTTGACAGAGAACTCAAACATATTAAATATGCAGACAAATGGTGAGCAAGATGAAAACAACGAAGATCCAGAAAGGGATGAACAGTCAGAGGCTAATGATGATGAAGACAAGTTAGTTGAGAACGTCAATCGAGTCCAGAGAGGCCCAGGGAGGCCGAAGTTAATCCGTACGGGAAAGCCAGGACGACCACGTAAGGCATACAATAAGCTAAACGCTATTGGAGTTGCCAACATCCAAGTGCCGAGCGGAGTCAAGGAGGCGCTGAGCATGGAACATGCAGAAGAATGGAAGGCTGCGATGCAGAAGGAGTATTCTCAACTACAGTCTAGCAAGACATGGAGTCTTGTTGATCTTCCTGCTGGCGAAAGGACTATTGGGAGCAAATGGGTCTTTGCCATTAAGGGTGACCAGTATGGCTACGTGGAACGATTCAAGGCTCGCTTAGTCGCAAAAGGTTGTGGACAGGAGTACGGAGTGAATTACACAGAAACATTTTCCCCCGTGGCACGGTATTCTTCCATCCGATTGGTGATTGCACTGGCTGTCGAAAATAAAATGTTTATGCACCAAATGGACGTCTCAGCTGCGTATCTCAACAGTGACTTACAAGATGTAGTATACATGCGGCAGCCTGAGGGATTCGTAGACACAGCGTATCCAAAACGGGTGCTGAGGTTGCACAAGTCGTTGTACGGTCTGAAGCAGAGTGGACGGGAATGGAACCAGAAATTGGATAGTACTCTTCAGCATATTGGTTTTGTCCAGTGCCCTAGTGAGCCACGCATTTACACTAAGAAAATTGGCGGAAATCTTAGCATTATTGTTGTATATGTTGATGATCTAATTATTTCTTGTTCCAGAAAAGAAGACCTTGTCAACATTAAACTTCAAATTACACAGGAATTTGATGTAGTAGATGGCGGAGAGCTTAACCATTTCTTGGGCATGGAAATCGAACGAGATGGAGAGACGGGCAGTGTGACGATTGGTCATAAGCAGTATATCGACGGGCTGTTACGAGAATATGGCATGGAAGACTGTAAGCCGAATGCCACACCTTTAGAGGTTGGTTATCAGAGCCTGTGTACTGTGGATGACTGCCCAAGATCTAACCAAAAGCAGTATCAATCACTTATTGGATCATTGCTGTACTTAGCCATGACCACAAGACCAGACATTGTACATTCCGTGCCAAAGTTGGCACAGAGGTGCAGTGACCCCCATAAGGAACATGAGGTGGCTGCTAAGAGAGTCCTTCGCTACCTAAAAGGAACTTCGGGCTTGCAGTTGCATTATTCTCAATCTGGTATGCCTGTTCACTGCTATGTCGATGCAGATTGGGCAGGAGACAGCATTGACCGCAAATCATTCAGCGGTTGGGCGTTCTTCATGGCTGGAGCAGCATTTTCGTGGGAGTCAAAGAAGCAGAGCATCATAGCACTCAGTAGCACGGAGGCAGAGTATGTAGCGCTTTCAAAATCTGCTAAGGAGGCTGCTTACGTCCAGAAAATAATATCTGAAATGGGTTTTAAGACGGCGTCAACATTGATGATCTACAGTGACAATCAGAGCGCTCAATGTCTAGCTAAGAATGCTACTTTTCATGCAAGAAGTAAACATATAGATATTAAGTATCACTATATAAGAGATTTATATAAGAAGAAAATCATTGATATTGAATATGTACCAACCGAAGATATGATTTCAGATGTGTTAACTAAGAATTTAAGTAAAGTTAAGCACATAAAATGTATAAGTTCGCTAGGGTTAAACTGAAAAAGAGCACATCTAAAAATATACCGCGGTGAGAAGGAGTGTTGAAAATATTAGTATATGCACCACTGTATATCTTATTCTTCTTTGGTTTTTTGCACAAAAGTAACGGTGCGTTCTTTTTCCTTCTCTTCCTTAAGTTATCGTTCTGCCTGCGTGCAGCATTTTTAAGTTCAGTCTCTAATAAATCGTCAAACCCAATACAAAATTTAAAACTAATTAAAAAATGTTATTTCCAAGCTTAGGAGGTTATAAGCTAAAAAACACCAAAGATATAATTTTAAAATATTTTTTTTTTCAATTATTCCTATGGGAGCTATAAGATATAGTTGTCCGATCCGGCTGGTTCCGACTTATATACTACCTGCAAAAGATATAAGACTTTTGGGAAAGTTTCAGCCCGATAGCTTTAAAACTGAGAGACTAGTTTGCGTAGAAACGGACGGACAGACGGACAGACGGACAGACGGACATGGCTAGATCGACTCGTCTAGTCATGCTGATCAAGAATATATATACTTTATGGGGTCGGAAACGTCTCCTTCACTGCGTTGCAAACTTCTGACTGAAATCAATATACCCTCTGCAAGGGTATAAAAATGTTATTTCCAAGCGTATGTTAAAAAACACCGAAGTTATAATTTGTTTCATATTATTTTCCCACCGATCTTACGATCGTTCCTATGGCAGCTATATGATATAGTCGTCCGATTTTGATAAAATGTAAATCGAAATTCAGAACTAATTAAAAAATGTTATTTCCAAGCGTAGGAGGTTATATGTTAAGGAACACCGAAGCTATAATTTGTTTCATATTATTTTCCCACCAATTTTACGATCGTTCCTATGGCAGCTATATGATATAGTCGTCCGATTTTGATAAAATTAAATTCGAAATTCAGAACTAATTAAAAAATGTTATTTCCAAGCGTAGGAGGTTATATGTTAAGAAATACCGAAGCTATAATTTGTTTCATATTATTTTCCCACCAATTTTACGATCGTTCCTATGGCAGCTATATGATATAGTCTTCCGATTTTGATAAAATTTAATTCGAGATTCAAAACTAATTAAAAAATGTTATTTCCAAGGAAAGGAGGTAATATGTTAAAAAACACCAAAGATATAATTTTTTTTACATTTTTTTTTCCGATTATTCCTATGGGAACTATAAGACACAGTTGTCCGATCCGGCTGGTTCCGACTTATATACTACCTGCAAAAGATATAAGACTTTTGGGAAAGTTTCAGCCCGATAGCTTTAAAACTGAGAGACTAGTTTGCGTAGAAACGGACGGACAGACGGACAGACGGATATGGCTAGATCGACTCGTCTAGTGATGCTGATCAAGAATATATATTCTTTATGGGGTCGGAAACGTGTCCTTCACTGCGTTGCAAACTTCTGACTGAAATCATTATACCCTCTGCAAAGGTATAAAAAGGCAGACTTAAAATGCTTATAGTATATAAACAACTAATGCTGAAAAGATAATTTAATTTGCTAAATACTTTCTACCTCGTTAAGAGGTGTTTTTGCCTGAGTTTAAGGTTAATTTTTAAAACACATTTTATTAAAATCAGTCGACTTTATCATATAGCTGCTATATAAACGCTTGTTTCGAAGGGGTACATCTCGGATCGCATTCAATATTCTTTTGTAAAAATCTGAATAATGTTTATATTTAACAATTTTATTTAAAGCTTTCTTTTTTTAATCGGTAGTAAGTCGACAGCCACTGCAGTTATAACATTTTGAAAAGGCAAAGCTTCTGATAGGAACTGCAATTTACGTATAAAGATAGCTAACGGAAATGGAAAGGAGCTAATGGCTATAAGTCCAGACAAAAAGGTTACAATGCATTCTTCAGCTAGCTGCAAGGGACCATTATTTTTAGCGGTTGATCCTCGTTCGGATGAGTCAGTTTCGATAGTTCTCGGATCTATTATTTCAAGGTCCACAAATGCTGAGTTCGTTAAATAAAATTTTTTTTCGTCAAGAGAGATCTCTATCAGCCGTTTGACACATTTTGTTAGCTCGTAAGATCGGGTATTGCTATAAATATGTTCTTTATCAGGTGGGTTGACATTCACAGGATTTTTATCTTTCGTTAGGTCACAGGTAGAAATAGGTCCTGCATGATCGCTTTCGCTATCTTATTTCTGAAACACAAGGGGTTTCTATCTTAAGAATGCCAGCGACTACAAAACCAAACCTTGGCCTTGCACCAGAGGCTTATTAGATTAAAGTCTAGGAAATTCACCGGTCAGTAAGAAGCTATATAAGTCAGCACCCAAATTTAAGTCCGGTTGCTGAAAATCTGGATTTGCTAACGGCAGTCCCTCGGTGATTTGGAGATGGTTTGTAATCGGTAATGACGGTTGCTTTGTATAAACTCAGGGGACCAATGTACGATAGTAAGGCGAAACTATAGCAAAGTGTTTGTAAACGGACTTAGTAGCTTTTATTAAAGTCTCGCTAAATGTTCGCAAACGGACTCAGAAAAGATCGATTAGTGAACCAAAACCGAGCGACATATTTTTCACCCTTATCCATCCAGTTTTCATACAATCTCGAGTCCGTTTGCGATAATTATAAGAATTATAATAAGATTATAAGAATTATACATAGTAAAACAAGGAAGAACGCTATAGTCGAGTACCTCGACTATCAGATACCCGTTACTCAGTTAAAAGGACCAAAGGTAAATAAAGATATGCAAGCAGAGTAGGATGAATATGTATGTTCTGGATCAATTTTTCATTGTATGTTCTGGATCAGAATTGTTATCGCTAGTGCGGGCGCTTATCGCTAGCGGAAGTAGTTGTTGTTGCTGCTGGCCAGGAATGTTCTGGAGTGTTCTGGAGTGTTCTGGAATGTTGTGGAACACTCTGCTCTGCTCTGCGACCGCGCTCACTTCCCCTCCCACTTCCCCTCCCGCTTGTCATCCGACTTGTCTTCGCACTCTCGTTTGCGTATACTCTGCTCTCCGATAGCGCCCACTCCCCCCTCCCCACCCACTATCGTTTGAAGGTTATATATATATTATTTTCTTTGGTTTGCAAGCTGTTCTACTATGTGAATATTAATATAGTACAAAAATCTGCTGACCATAGAAAACAATATACTCTTTTTATCTCATATATTTAAATATATTTATTTTTGATGTTATCGTGGTGAAAGATCAATTAAATATATTAGATTCTTTCCCACAATAACATCAAAACAACATACTCTATATCTACCTTCACTTTCTCTAAATTTTTGAAGGCTTTAAAAATATATTTATACCCGTTACTCGTAGAGTAAAAGGGTATACTAGATTCGTCGGAAAGTATGTAACAGGCAGAAGGAAGCGTTTCCGACCCCATAAAGTTTATATATTCTTGATCAGGATCACTAGCCGAGTCGATCTAGCCATGTCCGTCTGTCCGTCTGTCCGTCTGTCTGTCCGGATGAACGCTGAGATCTTGGAAACTATGAGAGCTAAGCTATTGAGATTTGGCGTGCAGATTCCTAAGCTTCTTACGCAGCGCAAGTTTATTTCAGTATAGTGCCTCGCCCACTCTTACGCCCACAAACCGCCCAAACTTGTGGCTCCTACAGTTTTGATGCTACAATAAAAATTTTAACTGAAATGTATTGTTCTCATCAATACCTATCGATTGACCCAAGAAAATATTTGCCACGCCCACTTCTACGCCCACAAACCGCCCACAAACTTCAAAAAATCGTAAATATGAACGTGGATATCTCGAAAACTATCAAGGATTGTGAATTGGGATCTCAAATTTAGATTCCGTAGCCTTGAGCGCAGCGCAAGTTTGTTACGCGAATATGCCACGCCCGCCCTAACGCCCACAAGCCGCCCAAACCTGTGGCGCCCACAATTTTCATGCTAGATACAAAATTTTAACTGAACTGTATTGGTCTCGTCAATACCTATCGATTGACCCAAAAAAAAATTTGCCACGCCCACCCTAACGCCCATACCGCTTAAATCTGTCTACCGCCGGTAGGTGGCGCATTTCAATCTCGCTTTGCTGCTTGCTTATCTCCATATTCCTTTGGTCCCTTTAGCTGAGTAACGGGTATCTGATAGTCGAGGCACTCGACTATAGCGTTCTTCCTTGTTTAAAGATGAGTTTAACGGTAAACTCATGACAGAATTTGTAGATCTGTGCTCAAAGGTTTATTGTTATAGAATAGATCAAGTTGAATCTTCACATAATAAAGCAAAGGGAGTGAGTTCACGAAATCTTACAATTGAACACTATAAAAACGTTTTATTATCTGGGGCCTCACTATATGGTAATATAACAATGTTTAGATCAAAAGCACACAAAATAACTACAGTTAAAGTAAATAAAAAAATTCTTTGTGGCAAAGATAACAAAAGAAAACGTAATGTTAATGAAAAACAATTTTTAGAGTTAAGTAATGAAGACCATGGTACGACATCAATAAAACATCAGAGATTAATTGAAAAAGATATTTTAGAATGGCTAGAATCAAATTCATTTTGCTTGGGTGAGATGATACAAAACAATTATGTGAACGATGGAGAATCATTAGATAGCCTTACATTTCAAAAGGAACATATTGAAAAAGAACATTTTTATTGTTCTATGCACTCTATTATTATATTTATTAATTAATTGTTTATACATATCTATCCACTTATATTTTCCATTGAAACTAAGCTCACGCCACATTAATTCTTTAAGAGTTCTATTGAAATGTTCTACTATTGATGCTTTTAGAGTACTGAAGGTTAACAATGATTTATCCTACAACTTTTCATTAATACCTTAAATTTCGAATTAAAGAATTTAGTGCCATCATCAGTTTGCAGGTTTTTTGGTGTTCCATGACCCGATTTAAATATTCTCTCCATGGTTTGGGAGACATCATTGGCTTTTTTTGATTATAATGCCTCACCCCAAGCATATTTCGAAAACGTGTTTATAACAGTCAACAAGTATCGGTACCCATCATTAGTTTTTGAAAAGGCTCCCTACCAAATCTGCTTGCCACAGATCGTTTATACCCCTTGTAATCACTCGTCTTCGTTTTCGAGGTCCGTGCAACTCATTTACGATTTCTCGCTTAATCATATTCTTCTAATAGGCTGAAAAGCGACACCTTCCAATTCAATTGTGGTTTTTTTTGGTAATGATATCGGTTTTGTTACATATTTAAATATTTAGTCCTCAATGGTTTTAATCCTTTTCAGAATTTTGGCAAAAATTTGGTGAGCACTGTCTGCCCTCTTATTATTCAATTCAATTTTATTTTCTAAGCTTGAAATTTTTGTGAGTCGACGATTAACATTTTGAGTTATAAATTTTCTTAAATCTTCTCCCAACTTTCCGAGGATCTCATCAGTATTGTTTAATGTTTCGTTGCTAGATCATTGTTGTCTAAAGGCTTAGATCCGTTTTTGATACGTTTATTTTGAGCATTTAGATTACCGTCCTCATCGATGAATAATCCCTCAGTAGAATTAACACGTCTTTTTGTCGACAGACATGATGTTTTATTGTTTCGTTGCTAGATCATAGTTGTCTAAAGGCTTAGATCCGTTTTTGATACGTTTATTTTGAGCATTTAGATTACCGTCCTCATCGATGAATAATCTCTCAGTAGAATTAACACATATTTTTATGGACAGACATGATGTTTATAAATGTAAAACATATTTGTCCTTTCTATTTATACCCATTAAAATATAATCCTTTCTTCATCATTCCAATATACATAGTTTGGATTTGATTTCTGAAGAGTCATGTAAACAAAACCTGTTTTTGAGCGAAGAGGAGTAGACGTTGTAGGACTGAAATCTTTGTCTATCCACTTCTTATAGTCGATTTAGCGTCGCTTGTGACCGGTTGTGTTTATCTTGTGCTCTGTGATTTTTGTCAATTTGTCATTAATATCTGTGATACTGGTGCCTTGTTTTGTGACTTAGTCCTTCATAACCAGCCGTGTTTGTGTTTTAAATCGTCTGTTTATGTTTAATTGTCTATTTTATTGTAGAAATTTTAACAAAACCTAACTCTGTGTTTAGCCCGTGCATTTTGTTATTGTAACTTCTGTACGCTGTGGTGCTTTGGTTTCAATAGCTTTTGTTGTTGTTTCCCATAACCTTCTTGTAATCTCTCTCCCGTTTCTTGTCGTCTAAACTGTTGTCGTGTATATTTTGTTTGTGTTTCGCAAGCCACGCTCAGTCGACAGCCACTCTGTTGCGCTCTCTCGCTCTCGAAGTCTCTACGCGCTCTTATACTTTTGTGTTCTTGTGTGTCTACATTTTTATTTGTTTGATCCCAGTGTCAAATTAAGTGAGGTATTTATAATTCTTTTGATTCTTTGGTTTTATTAATAATTTTGTTTCTTAAATTAAAAATGGCTCTTTTTTGTTGCAAAAAAGATTGTCAGTTTGGATCGTCACCTAATGACGTTTTTATTTACTGTCGTCTCTGCAACATTGTCATACACCCAAAATGTACTGGACTTGTTGGCAGAGTAAAAGATTATATTGATCTGCGTGTTGGTTTTTCGTGGACTTGTGCCTCATGCGTGGAAATAGATCGTGATTTGGATGGCTATGTTGCACTGACCAATGATCGTTTTATGAAACTGTTCGATAAACTCATGAGCGTAGTTGCTGATTTTAAAGAGTTTAAGGCGGACCTTGATAATAAAAAAATGTCAGTAGGGTCACCTAAACGCAAGAAGACTGCTCCTTCAAAATCTCTTCAAGTAAAGGCATCAGTTCCGAATCCCAACTTAGCTTCTAATATTTTTACCCGATCGGTAACGGCAGCAATGTCGGCATCCACTGGGGCTGGTGGACCTAAAGCTTCTCTGACAGCAGTACCCATAGGTACCAAAAGCTCTGGAGTTCCTGTTTCTGCTACTCAGCCTACCGTTTCAAACCCTACGCAGCTTTCTGTGCCTACGGTGGAAGTTAGCTCTATAGTCCCTAGTCTCGATAATCAGACGAACGATGTTCAGATTGCTGGTGGTGGAAGAAAGAGCCTCTCGGTTGTTCCATACAGGAAGCAATTATTTGTGTCTCGTTTAACACCTGAAACCACATCTGCTGATGTTTTGGAATTTATACAACAGAAATTCCCATCTCAAAACATCACAGTGGAGGAGTTCAAATTTCCATATGTTCGTAGGATATCTTCCTTTAAAATATCTGCTCCTCCGGAAGTATTTAATGTACTAAATTCTAAAAGTTTTTGGCTTAATGATGAATTGGTCATTAAAGAATTTGTTCCAAACAGACGGAGAACTAATAATAGGCCTTCCACGACAGTACCTGCGCCAAAAAACTGAGCAGTTTACTTTTGGCCTATCAAAATGTTAGAGGACTTAATATGAAGCTACCTAAGCTTTATGCTGACTCCTCTGCCTTTTCGGAAGACATTCTGGCCTTTACTGAGACTTGGCTGAAACCGGAGATAACAGACTCTGAAGTTCTGTCCAAAAATTTCAGTACGTATAGAACTGATCGCTCTCCTCGTAGGGGCGGTGGGGTGCTGGTTGCCGTTACCTCTACTTTAACATCGGAAAGGATATACTTTCTTAATCCCAATGAAATAGAATTTGTTGGTGTTAAAGTTTCTTTGAAATCTTTTTCTATTTATGTAACTTGTTCTTATATTCCACCTGGATCTGACTTAACAATTTATAAGCAACATTTGTCTGCTATAAAAACTGTTTTATCTCATCTTTCCGAAAGGGATCTTTTGATTGTTTTGGGTGATTTTAATCTCCCTGACATTTCTTGGTCCCTTTCCACTGACTCACTTGTCTCTACCCCCTTATCTGACCATGAATTCGTTGACGGTCTGTTAGAATTATCATTACAGCAAGTTAGCTTTATACGTAATTCTCTAAACAGACAATTAGATCTTGTATTTGCTTTAGATCCGTCTGAAGTCACGGTATCTAGAATTGACCCACTAGTTATGCCAGAAGACCGGTATCATCCCACATTAGAACTTACAATTTGTCTTCCCTGCGTTGACACCCTTTCTTCTTCTCTTTCACCAACTAAAACTAAAAGTAGATGCTTTCGTAAATGTGACTTTAATAAACTCAATAACTTGATTTCACAATATAACTGGACAAATTTAAATAATTGCTTGGATATTGAAAGTGCTACGGAACTATTTTATAGTGTCCTAAACTCTTTTTTCAGTGAATGTGTTCCTGATAGTTTTGCTCCTAAGTTAGACAGGCCTCCTTGGTTTACCAATCAGTTGCAAAGACTTAGAAACCTAAAAACAAACTTCTATAAAAAGTACAAAAAGTCGGGTAGGCCATCCGATTTTTCAAGATATGTGGTGGCTCGTACTAATTTTAATGTACTTAACAGTCATTGCTATTCCATGTATTTGAACCGATGTAAATTTGAATTTTCAAAGGATCCAAGGCAGTTTTATAACTTTGTCAATGCTAAGCGAAAGTCTTCAGCATTGCCATCATCTGTACGATTAAACTCTATTGAGGCATCTACGGATCCCGAAATTGCAGATTTATTTGCTGAATTCTTCCAATCTACTTATAGTTCTGTTTCTTGGTCTAATTCTAGCTACCCTAATCACTTAAACAGGGCAAATTGTATTTTTTCTCCTGTAATCACCGAAAGTTCTCTCTTAACTGATTTAGAAACTATAACGCCAACCTATTCTCCGGGGCCAGATGGACTCCCTGGGTGTGTTCTTAAGTTTTGTGCCCGAACTATTTGTAAACCCATTCTTAAACTTTTCAATTTGTCTATCTCATCATCTGTTTTTCCTACTATCTGGAAAGATTCTTTTATTATTCCACTCCACAAAAAGGGTGCGAAGGTTAATGTTCAGAACTATAGAGGAATCTCCAAATTGTCTGCCATTCCTAAAATATTTGAACGCATTATTACCTCTCAGTTGCAACATTTGTGCTCCTCTTTAATATCGCCGTGTCAACATGGTTTTGTTAAGCGAAGATCGACCACCACTAACCTGCTCGAATTGACATCTTTTGTAATAGATGGGTTTAACGAAAAATTGCAGACAGACGTTATATATACAGATTTTAGTAAAGCCTTTGACTCTGTAAACCACTCTCTTCTTTTATTCAAATTAGATCAGCTTGGGTTTGCGAATAATCTGTTAACTTGGATTTCAAGTTATTTGAATGGTAGATCTCAGAGGGTTTTATTCAAAAACGCTGTTTCCAAGATGATCAACGTGACATCTGGAGTGCCTCAGGGCAGTCATTTAGGCCCTTTGCTGTTTACTCTGTTTATAAATGATCTTCCCTCTATAGTAACTCACTCTCGTGTACTAATGTATGCTGATGATGTTAAGCTTTGTTTTTCATATAATAATATTGAGTCTGGTTTCTGCTTGCAGTCAGACATTAATAGATTCCAGGAATGGTGTCAGTACAACCTTTTGAATTTAAACTATCTTAAATGCAACGTTATGACTTTTTATAGGGGTACGCCAACGTTCATAAGTTACTCTCTTCAGAACATGTCCCTGGACCGAATATACTCAGTAAACGATTTAGGTGTTCTCCTAGATCCTAAACTTAAATTTGACTCCCACATAACCTCTACTGTAAATAAAGCTATGAGTGTTCTTGGGTTTATAAAGCGTTGGTCTAAAGAATTTGATGATCCATACACTACCAAATTATTATTTACCTCCCTTGTTCGTCCTAATTTGGAATACTGTTCTTCCGTTTGGAGTCCTCAGTATCAAGTGCACATTGACCGTATAGAGTCAGTACAGAAACAATTTCTTCTTTTTGCCTTACGTGGTTTGAACTGGGATCAAAACGTCAGGTTGCCTTCTTACTCGAGTAGATTGCTTTTAATTAATTTGCCTAGTCTAGTAAGCCGTAGAACTATGCTTGGTACTATTTTTATGAATAATCTTATCAGAGGCGATATTGATTCTGTAGATTTGGTAAGCCGCCTTACTTTCAATGTTCCTGTTAGACGAATGCGAAACTACTATCCTATAAACTTGCCACGATGTTCATCTAATTTTAGTCAGCATGAGCCTTTTCGCGTTCTTTGTAATAATTATAACAACCTATATCATTTAATTTGTTCCTCAACCTCTATCCCTGTATTAAAAACTAAAATCTTAGCTCATTTGCTTTAGTCTTGTTGATCTATGTTTTGTCCTGTCCTTGTTTGTTCTATGTACCTTCCTCGCGAACCGTATTTGCCCGAAATAAAAATGGGCCCGCGCGTAACAAGCACGTGCTTGGTGTCGTTTGGGCCACTTGTTTGTACTGCTCTTAGTGCATCAACGTTCAACAAATATTAATAATATGGCTATATTTGAATGCTCGTGTACCCTTGATTCTGTTATAAGGTTTAAAGCCTACTCTATGTATATTCGTTTCTAAAATAATTTTTGTATACATTTTCAAACCTTGATCATCATAGTTTTCAGGTTTACTAAGAAAAATTAGAGAGTACAAACCAGGAGTCAGATCACAACTCATTCCACTAGAAAATGTAATTTTATTATCTTTAATTTTTAATTCTTTATCTTCCAATGTTAATGAATTGTTTGCAGTTTTTTAGGTCCATAACCTTTATCCAACACATTTCCTCTGGTCAAATTACTGATATTAAAATCATAATTATAATTAGTGTTATTATCTAGTAGCTCTGCATCCACACCCATATCGGCTTTTCCTGTATACATTGGTAAAGGTGTCGTCCCTTCTTCTTCACTCTTTTCCGTCTTCTTTTTCTCATCTTCTATATATTCCTCTATATTCGTGCGTGAAAAGAATTCATTATAGGAATCACTATCATCGAAAGACCTTGGTGGAGTTATATTTCGATTAGACTGCAGATATTTCTCATTAGTTGTAAAGAAAAATTCGTCAAGCTCTCTCTCATCATCATCGTATTTTTTTAAATTGGTTCAATTCACACTTTACTTTAATACTATTTTTAACATTAGAAATCTTTTGTTTTTTATTTTCCTTAACAAGTTCATTTAAGTAATGGGCTTAAAAGTTTCCTCCAATTGTGAATCATCGAATTTTCGCTTCATAGCAAATCTTGCTTTGGTTAACTGTAATTAAATATTCATTGTAGTATATTTTACAAGCTTTATAGGTGAAAGATTTAAAATTTCCGAAATTCATGTATTCACTCCACAGTTATTATACAAATACTATTTAGGGAACGATATAACCTGTAATATTATATACCATTTCCGAATAAAAAAGATTCGATACATTTTCGTTATATTTATAAAAATGCATTTATTTTTATATACTTAAAATCTCAATCTTTTTAGTGATTATTGGCTTATTTCTAGATACAAATTGTCATTACTTTTACGAATTTTAAATTTTTTATCAACCATTTCATTGATGATATCATCCTGATGAGAGATATGCCTTTCCGGCATGCAGGATGTGCTCTTCCAACTCGAGAGCAATAGATTCTCCAACCTTTGTTGTTTTGCGCTCCGCCTTGAGGATCGGGAATCTTACATTTTCAGGCATCCTTGTCTTCGATAGCAGTCTTTTATAAAGTTAATTGAACTCTTAAATTACGATGTTCATCTGGTTTTCCTGATTCATGATGGTTGTTGAGGTTTTTGGACTTGGTACAGTTGTTACACGTTGTATTTAGCTGTATTTTGATGTTCACTAACTGCTTAGAAACATTAGACAGTCATTAGTTCAGTACTTTTTTCGTAGTTGGTTACTAGTTGTTTTAGCTGGTCAATAGCTGTTATTAGATGGTTACTATCTGTTTAGTAGCTGTTTACTAGTTGTTATAAGCTGGTCACCAGCTGTTTTGAGCTTTTTGAGCTGTTATAATAAGGGTGAACTAGACCCCAGTGAAGCCAAAAACAATTCCATTATGATATTCGATGACGTAGCTTGTGAAAAACAAGATAACATAAGATCATACTTTTGTATGGGTCGACATAAAAATATCGACTCTTTTTCTTTATGTCAAACGTATAGTCATTTACCTAAACATCAGATTCGTGACAATGCCAACTTTATTATAATGTTTAAACAAGATGATTTAAATGTGCGACATATATATCGGGACCATATTAACACTGATGTGAATTATGAAACATTTGTGAAAATTTGTCAAAAATGTTGGAAGGACAAGCACGGATTCCTAGTAATTAGCAAGGATAACGAAATGGATAACGGAAGATACAGAAAAGGATTTGATCAATTTATTATGATTTAAGGAGTAATTTCAATATAAAGCTTGGTTAGACACTTACTATGCCACAGTTTAACAAGAGATTTCAACATGTCCAGATCACTTGCATTATCCTTGAATGGAAATAGTTCCATTTTAAATACAAACTTTTTTCCACCTCTCGAATTGAATGGTCGATATGAGTGCGCTCTTATCGATTTTAATATGTATAATTTGATTCCAAATATTGATGAAAAAAAACCTCTTCCACATCGGTGACAAGGTTATTACAATTCCAACTGGATCATATGAATTGAATGATATAACCGATTTCATTTACAATAAACTAAAAGACTATAACCTTGAAAATACATTTAAAATTCAAAGTAATAATAACACACTTCAAGTTGAAATAACTACCATGCGAGAGTCAGTTTACTTTAATAAGAAAAGATCGGTTGGACAACTGTTTGGTTTCCATCAAAAAGTACAAGAACCACATTCTACAAAAATCTATCGATCAGATCAGACCGTGATCATATTAAAAATTAATACAATTCGTTTGGAATGAAATATAATCAGCGGTTCATATGTAGATAATACACCGAATCATACATTACATGAGTTTGGCATTAATGTTCCGCCTGGGTATAAAATGAAAGTGACACCACATAACCTAATTTATTTACCAATCAACTGTGACGAAATAAGCACACTATCTATACGCATAGTTGATCAAAACGGTGATTTGGTGAATTTACATGGTAAAATCGTTTCGATTCGCATGCACATTCGGTTAATAGAATGATTGTTTATAATAAAAGACGTAGCTTAAGTCCTCAGCCAAGCATAACTAATTGAAAAGCTATAGAAAGAGGATCAACAGTAAAAAGAAGCTCACTTACTTTGAAAAATAAAGTATTTTTAAAGTTGTAGGCTTGAAGCTTCGAGTCTAATATAAAAGGTGGAAAGGAAAACAATGAACGAAATTTGAAATGTTCGAGAAAAGGTTTACTCAGATGAGAGTATTTCGAAGAACGAGTTTCATACTTATTCATCGTATAATCAAACATTTAAACCAAACGATGAAATTTGAATTACTATTCAAAATCAAGACTTGTACGTGCTTCCTCACGAAAGTTACCTTAATTTTCAAGGAATTATTAGAAAAGATTCACCGAATGGACCTACAACTGATAATGTTACCACTTCTTTCAAAAATAATTTTATGGCTTACTTTTTGGATGAAATTAAGTACGAAATAAATGGATGTGAGATTGATAAAACACGATTTGTCGGTATGACTACAACCCTAAAAAATTATACATCTCTGGATAATCTTCAAAGTCTAAATCTATTAAATTCCGGATGGAGCAGTGGAGACGAATTTTCTACGGGACCCCACTTTAACTTTTCTGTACCATTAAAAATTTTGTTGGGATTTGCTGAGGATTATAAAAAAGTTTTGTTAAGTTGTAAACACGAACTAGTGTTGATGCTAACTAAGAATCTTGGTGATGTGTTTGAACAAACCAGAAATGAACAAACTTTTAAGTTGGAAATGACGAATATAACCTGGAAAATTTCCCATGTAACTCCGACCGATTTTGCAAAAATTAAGATGTACGATATTATTGAAAGTGGTGTTAGCCTACCAATCGCATTCCGGAGTTGGGATTCATATGTTAACCCCACATTGGGGTATGGAAGTCAACACAGTTGGAATGTGAAATTGTCGGCTAATGGCGAAAAACCAAGATTTGCCATAATTGGATTTACACTAAATGGAGAACTTATCACAAATAACTTATCAAACTTGAAAGTTCACTTGAATTCTGAGTCATATCCATATGATAATCTGAATGTTGATTTTAGTAAGAATCAGCACGCTTACCTATATGAAATTTATACAAGATTTCAATCTAGTTACTATAATCGTGAATCACAACCATTTTTGACCCCAAATGAATTTAAATTGAAGGCCCCTATTATTGTGGTTGATCTTTCATATCAAAACGAATCACTGAAAACTGAGAATTTCAATAGAACTGAAGACACAAATTAAAAAAAACCGTTAAAACACGATGCTCCAGAGGTCGCGGAGTTTTAATTGCTGTACGGCGTGAGCTGCGTTGCATTGCTATTCGTCTCCAGAACGAGGATTCTCTGCTCGACCAACTCTGTGTATCTCTCGCTGGTCCTACGGAAACAATTTTCCTGACAGTAACATACATACCCCTAAGCAGCAGTTTTGATTTATATAAAGCGCATGTGGACAACATTGCCCACCTATACCAGGAGCTGGAAGATGGCCAATATATATGTGTTTTGGGCGACTTCAACCTATCTTCGCTCGTGTGGGCTCATGATCTTGAGTCTTCAGCAATGGTTCCCAGTAATCTGCATCTTCCCCACGAAATCTTCGTCATCGATGAGCTTCTTAGTATGGGATTAGTCCAGATTAACCATGTATTTAAATAAGATTCTAGATCTAATTTTTGTACACCCTGATTTATGCCTTATTCTATGCTGCAGCGATAATCCTCTAGCCGCGTGTGATGCTCATCACAAGCCCCTTTTAATCTTAATTACTTTTTATATTTTCTCACCAAATAATTCTCGCTTGCCTCTTACCTATATTAATTCTAGCAGTTTAGATTCTATCCGTAGTGATATTTCTAATATCAGATGGGCGGAAGTCCTCTCGCATGCGGATGTGAATACAACCTATGAAGTTTTTATATCTTTTCTCTCTACTATTATAGGCAGATACGCTAAAACTAGAGTTCAAAGTTCTTATAGACTACCATGGTACACACAAGGACTAAAAAAATACAAAAATCTCCGAAATAATATCTGTAAGCGCTACATAGAAAGCGGTGAAGCTGCTGACTTTGATCGGTACAAACAACATAAGCGTGAGTTTGAGTTCCTCAATAAATTCTTATACAGCCAATATATTGCCGATGTAGAGTGTAAACTAATTACCAATCCTAAATCATTCTGGCACTTTGTCAATTCTAAACGTACAACCTCCTACTTTCCTGCCCATATGTCATATGAAAGTCTTTCAGCTTCTTCTGATATTGGGGTCGCTAATCTATTTGCTAAGTACCTTGCATCTAACTTTGAACCGAGCTCGCTGTGGAATGACGATGATTCACTCGGTGCCATTGCCACGATGCTAAATATTGGGTGCTTAGATGTTACTGATTTGGACTGTCATATGGCGGCTGAGAGTTTTAACGACTCAGGAAAATTAGACTGCGATGGCCTTTCTCCATTTATTTTGAAAAACTGTATAGGTGTTCTTTGTGAGCCCCTAAAAATGATCTTCAACAAGTCTCTTTCCACTGGGGTATTTGCGTATAGATGGAAACTTGCCACAGTTTCTTTTATGCCTGGAAGGTCAACTACCACTTACTTAGCTGCGTTCAATCTTTTTTGCATCCACTCGTTTATCAGTCATCATCATGTTGATGTAGTCTACACCGACTTCGCCAAAGCATTTGACAAAGTCTCCCATAATGCTGTATTGGCAAAATTGCAGAAATTGGGATTTCGTTCATCCATATTAAATTGGTTGAAATCTTATTTAGATGGGCGGATTTATAGAGTAGAGTGCAATGGTGTTTTCTCAAACCCGTATGTGGCTACTTCTGGCCTTCCTCAGGGAAGTGCATTGGGTCCGTTTCTATTCATCATCTTCATTAATGATTTAAGCTATTGCATAAAAAATTCTGAATTCCTGTTGTTTGCGGACGATTTTAAAATATTTAGGTCTGTGAATTCAATCTCCGATAGTGAACTTCTTCAAAATGACCTAGTTAAAGTGGGAAATTGGTGTTCTCGTAATAAGTTGCCTCTGAACGTGTCAAAATGTTTCTACGTTAGGTACAGCAAACGATTAATTAATGTCCTTAGCTCTTATTCCATTAGTTCCAATGTTATTTCCTTAAGAAATGAATCACTGGACCTAGGAGTTATGTTTGATACCAAATTTTCTTTCATGGATCACATAAATTACATAATTCCAAAGGCATACGCTATGTATGGTTTTGTAAAACGAAAGCCTATTTTCTTCGTTCATTAGGTCCAGATTGGAATATGCTTCGTTTGTCTGGAGTCCGACTGGTACTACACACATCAATCGTATTGAGCGTGTTCAAACAAAATTCCTATCTTTTGCCCTTCTTTCTCTAAACTTTAATGACCCGGTTCCCTCTTACTCTGCGAAATGTCGTCTTGTGCACCTTTCTTCCCTACAAGATCGTAGAACAACTAGCGCACTAGTTTTTATTTGTGACCTGCTGTCCTCCAAAATAGACTGCCCTGCATTGCTGAGTAGCATAGGCTTTTCCGTACCTGGAAGGTCCTTAAGGTCATTTGAACCTTTTTTTATTCCGGCATATAGAGCTAACTATGCTTTTAATGAGCCTCTGTGTAGAGCCTTGTTCTACTGGAACAAACTTCCATCTCACATGCGGCTGGACCCATGCTCCCCTAGGGAATTAATTAAGAAAACCCTTTACAATTACCTTTCGTCCCTTAGTATTCAGTTTAGTAATAGACAAGTAGCCAGTTAAGGTACCAACTGTTGGCGAAATAAATAAATAAATAAGTAAATAAATAAATTCATGAAAATACCCAAGCTTACTGTCTCCTCATAAATGACCGTTTAGTTTAATGTAACCCATTAAACGGACTAGTACAACGAGTTGTTTAACATTAGAAACATGTTGAAAGATACTGTTTCGATTGATGTTCAAGGTTTCTCTGATAATAATAATAATTTTATTCTAAAGGAAATCGAAATTGTATTCAAAAAAGATCCAAACTTGAATAATAGTTATACCCGTTACTCGTAGAGTAAAAGGGTATACTAGATTCGTCGGAAAGTATGTAACAGGCAGAAGGAAGCGTTTCCGACCCCATAAAGTATATATATTCTTGATCAGGATCACTAGCCGAGTCGATCTAGCCATGTCCGTCTGTCCGTCTGTCCGTCTGTCCGTCTGTCCGTCTGTCCGTCTGTCCGTCTGTCCGTCTGTCTGTCCGGATGAACGCTGAGATCTTGGAAACTATGAGAGCTAGGCTATTGAGATTTGGCGTGCAGATTCCTGAGCTTCTTACGCAGCGCAAGTTTGTTTCAGTAGAGTGCCACGCCCACTTTTACGCCCACAAACCGCCCAAAACTGTGGCTCCTACAGTTTTGATGCTAGAATAAAAATTTTAACTGAAATGTATTGTTCTCATCAATACCTATCGATTGATTCAAAAAAAAGTTTGCCACGCCCACTTTATCGCCCACAAACCGCCCCCAAACTTCAAAAAATCGTAAATATGAACGTGGATATCTCGGAAACTATCAAAGATATAGAATCAGGATTTCAGATTTAGATTCCGTAGCTTTGTACGCAGCGCAATTTTGATACGCGAATATGCCACGCCCACTCTAACGCCCACAAACCGCCCAAGCCTGTGGCGCCCACAATTTTCATGCTAGATACAAAATTTTAACTGAACTGTATCGGTCTCGTCAATACCTATCGATTGACCAAAACAAAATTTGCCACGCCCACCCTAACGCCCATAACGCTTAAATCTGTCTACCGCCGGTAGGTGGCGCATTTCAGTCTTGCTTTGCTGCTTGCTTATTTCCATTTCCCTTTGGTCCCTTAAGCTGAGTAACGGGTATCTGATAGTCGAGGCACTCGACTATAGCGTTCTTTCTTGTTTTTTAATAGAACCACCATATGATTTTACTTTGCTGAATACAAAATCTCGAAAGACTGCAATTTGGTTAACCAATACACATCACAAAATTTTTTGAAACGATGGAGAAAACAGTTTTTCACAAACTCAAAAGTATCTAAGGACAATTACAAGCAGAAATCAAATTATTTGTAAAGGTGTGGAAAAGAAGCGATTTCTACAGATGTTTTTTTGGCAGTCGTCAGCTCATTAATATCGAGGAAATGGGCTGTCCGTCATTAAACGGGTTTAAAGGAAACCTGTTTCCCTATTGTGAAAGACACCTTAAGGGCGGGGTTTGTGATCTTAACAATGCATACATTATTTTGACATTTTTTAAAAGTAGCTCCAAAACAATAAAATAATTTTTATACATCATTTTAAAATTAAGACAAGATGTGTAAAGACCTACAAAAAAATTAAATTAACAAAATGAAATTTCATGAGGAAATTGACCAATTTATTGAACAATTTAAATGACAGATAATTGGTCAGCATTTTCAATACCTTCTAAACACAAAAACTATGTTCATGAATCGAGGTGGACATGATCTCAAAACTACGAATTTTGGTGAACACTTTACATTTTGTAATCCAGAAATGACGTTGGAAACGTGTGCCTGCTTCTTCTATGCAAATCGCCGGAGCGAAGTCAGAAAATTAAATTCAATATATAATAAAAATTTTCGAAATACCAAAATAAATGAATAAATGTTTTAATTTGCTACAAAATAACCTTCTGACTTTTTATTTCGAGTTAAAATTACAGGTACGGAGAATGGAAAATATTTCCTTGACTGAGATATGTCGGCTACTTGCGAGTTGTTGCGCGGTCGTGATTTCAACCCCTATTATGGGAACGTATTAGAGCTAGCAGTCAGCCGTGAGGTCGTTGGCGTGAGGCCCATGATCTTGTCAATGAGCGTGCGCCTTCTGGGTTGTGCATGTGTCCCTTTTATTGCGGTCAGGTAATTGACAGGTGCGCATGTTCGGGTAGCTCTTGCTTGAATCCCTTTTATGACAGAGAATCTTAGACAATTTACCAGTTAAACGTTCTGGGGCGGAAACTAAAATGTGTATTTGAAAATATTCCACATCTGAGAATCATTAACTTGTGAGATTTATTTTATTGGGGTTCTTTTGATTTCTAAATTAGTTTTACAATCATAGGAAACATTATTCCCCAACATGATCGGACATGTTACCCTAAGATAACCATCTTTGAATACCTTCGGTGTGCGACCTTTCACACGTGCACAGCAGCACCTGTGATAGTGAGGCAAAAGGGTACGTGATCACACCTTTCCCCAACATGATCGGATATGTTCCTCTAAGATAAAAACCTTTGGATACTATGGTCGTGCGACCTTTCTCACGTGGACCTTTCTCACCTGACTATTAATTGCACATAATGAGGGGAATATCAATCAATATTGACACATGGGGATGTGGGGGCGATGGGGGCAAATAAGTATACTCTTTATAGACATGATCGTGACATTTTTATGAGTTCAAAGCCCATTAAAATCAGTTAATTTATTGCGTTATGCTAATTGTCCCACAACCCGCATACGTAAATGATGGGGGGAGGTGGTGTGCGGGCCATTAATATGCTAATTGTCTCAGAATCCGCGTTTCCATACTACTTTTTTCATCTAAAAATAAACCATCTAATTGTGTTCAAAACATGTCAAAATTCACTAGTGAATTGTCCGATCTTTTTATAAACGGACTTACAATTTCAAACAAAAAAGTAAATTTAGAACTTAGGGCGGTGGTTTGTGATGCACCTGCAAGGGCATTTGTTACAGGAACCCGTGGACATACAGTCACGGATGTACCAAATGTCTTCAGGTTGGTCGCAAAATAGATGGTGCATTACCATACAGTACTGTTGCTGGTGAGTTATTTACTGATGAAGACTTTGCGAATATAATTTATCCAAACCATCACAGCAAATATTATTGGAATAGTCCGTCCGATTTTGAAACGCTTGGTGTTCGTATTATAACCAAAGTTCCTTTAGATTGTATGCATCTTATTGAGTTGGGGGTAATGCGCCAACTTTTAGAACGAATTTATTTTAATAAATTTATAAATAATATTTATATAATGTTGTGAACTTTTATACCTAGGGAATTTGCAAGGAAGCCGAGGACATTTTTAAAGCTACCTAACTGGAAAAGCACTGAGTTTAGGCAGTTCTTATTATACACTGGTATTGTAGCTCTCAAAGATTCAATATTTGATGACCAGTATTATTTATTTTTATTACTGCACTGCACATATAGACTGCTCTGTTCGCAAAGCAAGATAATTTTTGTTTTGTAGGAGATGAGGTTCTAATTCAAATAGAATCTTTTGAACAGGGTGAAGTGGAAAATTTTATTAACGGAAGGGAATTGCAAGATAGGGACCGTTTTTTATTGAGCAAATGAATTTTTCTGGCCTAGGTATATATTAAGTTAATTTAGAAGTGTCTTCTAGTATAAAAAGATGTTCAATAATGAAATTTAGGAGAAAAGTGGCTACCACTTTTTTTTTATTTTGATAAAAAAAGTGATAGTTCCATGTTTGAATTTTTTTTAATTTTGATATTTTGTTTTTTTTGGAAAGGAGGTGTTTAGTCCGTAGGCGTAATTATACCCGTTACTCGTAGAGTAAAAGGGTATACTATATTCTTGATCAGGATCACTAGCCGAGTCTAGTCCGTATGAACGCTGAGATCTCGGAAACTATAAGAGGTACAATACTGGGATTAGGCATGCAGATTCCTGAGATTCCTGCGCAGCGCAAGTTTGTTTCAGCAGGATGCCACGCCTATTTTAACGCCCACAAACTTCAAAAAATCGTAAGTATATACGTGGATATCTCGGAAACTATCAAAGATACAGAATTGGGATCTCAGATTTAGATTCCGTAGCCTTGTACGCAGCGCAAGTTTGTTACGCGAATATGCCACGCCCACTCTAACGCCCTCAAACCGCCCTAATCTGTGGCACCCACAATTTTCATGCTAGGTAAAAAATTTTAACTGAAATGTATTGGTCTCGTCAATACCTATCGATTGATCAAAAAAGTTTGCCACGTCCACTCTAACGCCCAGATCGCCTAAATCTGTCTATCGCCCTCATAACCACTTAACCATCACGGGTAGGTGTCGCATTTCTATCTCGCTTTACTGCTTTCATATCTCCATAACCTTTTGGTCCCTTTAGCTGAGTTACGGGTATCTGATAGTCGAGGTACTCGACTATAGCGTTCTTCCTTGTTTTTGTAATACATTCGGTCTCATTTCCTTCCTTTTCTAAGCAAGAGCAAAACAAGTCATAATTTACCTGCATGTTCATCCTTCATTGTTCCAGGCTTCCTATTACTAGCCTGAACTATAATAAATTGGTTTTCTAGCTTATAATTTGAGGAATCGAATCATTCCGAATTTTCTTTTAACAGTCTCGTTAAAGTCTTCTTCTTCAAAAAAAAATTATAACTAAATTCATATATTAACTATTTTAATAATTCTAAAAAAGCAACACCTATATATATTGGATTATCATACATAATAATGCCCGATACTTGTACAGTAAAAGGGTGTATTGCATTCATCGAAGATTATGTATCAGGTAGGAGGAAGCGTTTCTGAGCCCTTAAAGTATATATATTCTTGATCAGGATTAGTAGTCGAGTCAATCTAGCCATATCCGTCTGGCCGTCCGTCTGTCCGTATGAACGCTAAGATCTTGGAAACTATTAGAGCTAACAAGTTTGTTTCACGCCCACAATCGCCCATAAAGCAACCCCTCTAAGATTTGTTAAGATTTAAATACGATTTTGTTCTTATTATCAATCCCATCTACATTCCGAAACTTATTTAAATCGGACCATTCATTAAAAAGTTATAACCAAACAAAAATAAATAATTAGAAAACTCAATAGAGTGCGAGAGGGATGGACGGTTCACGTTTTGTGGCGTGCTTGTGAAATCTCGTAAACAGCCGATAGAAATATACGAGAGTTGGCGCCTTTTGTTAGCTGAGTAACGGGTTTCTGATAGTCTAGGCCTTGGACTATAGCGTTTACTTTATTTTTTTTTGATGGTGTTGATTCAATCGCTGCTAGATCTGATTCGAAAATATCAACGCTATGGAAATCATGTCTAGCTATTATGATTATTATTTATTGTTTTAGGCTTTCTAACGCTACAAGTTCTAAAACTTATAAATTACTGCGCCAGTCACAACTGATAAAAATATTTAAATTTAGACAAAATTGGTTCATAAATCTAATGACATACATTGTTACGTTAATTATTGAAAATTCAGAATGAAGAATAAAATTAAATCGAAATTAATAAAACTGAGGAAAAGGTTTTGGGGATAAGTCGCAATATTAATATAGGATATAAGCAGACTAGAACTGCTATTTTTTAGGTGTGAGAGAAGTTTTGTCTTAAATAGTGTTGCGCTCCTAGTTTCTTTTATGCAGTTGGGAAGCTCATACCACATTCTAATCGCATTTATAAAAAATTGTCCATTTGAAAGAAGAAACCTGTGTCGGATGCAGATAATATTCTTAGGTCTGGAGAATTGTAATTTTTCAAATAAGTTTGATGGCTCTCTGGTGTATTTAACTTTGTGTAAAAAGATTATTGTTCTACTTTTCATATAATCTGCCAAGCTTAGATCAAATATTTTGTAAGCAAGTTGAGTTCAAGGTTCTTTTAAATGTGATACCCAAAATATTGGCGTTTTTCACGTACTCAATTGGTGTTTTGTTAATCATCAGGGGGAATAGTTCAATATTGCATAATTTCTTTTTAAAAATGATCAAGAACTTTGATTTTAATGGATTGATGGCAAGACCGTTGTTTCTTGCCCACTTATTTACTGTTCCAAGCTCCATTCATATTGGCGACTATTTTTAAGATACAAACACAAAAGTTTGACGGCAGTATCATAGAAGAAATACAAATTTTTGAGTTTTGAGCACAAGATTTTATGTTTGTCTGTTTTTAAGATGGGTGAGGTGCAGCTACGATTTTTCCTAAATCCACATTGATTGTTATTTAAGAGGCTATTGACAGATATAAAATTATTTATTTGTGATGCAACAATATTTACAAACACCTTCGAGAGGTACGGAAGAACAGATATCGGCCGGTATTCTTTGTTTGCTTTAGGTATTGGGATAATTTTGGCGGTTTTCCAGATATCCGGGAATGTAGACGTGGTAAGAGCCGTGTTAAATGTGTGCGTAAGGTAAGGGATAAGTTTAGGAAGTACAATTTTTATAAATTTAGGATGAATATCGTCAGGTCCGATTGCGTTGGACTTAATTTTAAGAACATTATCTAAAACATCACATTGGTCAACACACATAAATCTAAACCTAGTATCACAGATGTTTTCTGGTACGTGTTGGCTGTGACCTCGGGAACTTGGCTTTCTGCTAATTTTGAGTTCATCTATGTCAACATCTAGTTTCTGTCTTTTGTTTACCTATCCCTAGAGCTTTAATCTGTTTCCATGTTTGACTCAAAGAGGTTGAGTTTTTAAATATTGGACTAAAAAAGTTTGATTTTGCAAAAAAAAACTTTGTTCTGCTGAAGTGGGTTGGAAATGAAAGATTCACTGGTTTCAGACCTAGAGATTCCATGTTGCTGGTAAGGTGAGATTCCCTCAGAATATCACTATTAAGATCGCCTGCAAGGATTACATCAGTAAAGTTTTCTATAATGTCTGTGAGAATATTGATTAGATCTTCATAATTTGTGTTGCAATGCGGACGATAAATGCAGCCAATTAAAAGATTTTTCTCCATAATCGGGTTTTGTATTTCAAGAAAAATATATTCTATTGCGTTTTGGCAAATGCCCTTAAACCTGGGGAATTGGTTTTGGAGTACAGTAGTATGGAAACGCGGATTCTGGCACAATATGCATATTAATCGCCCCCGCCCCCTTACTAATTAGCATATTAATGATCCCCGCCTGTCACTAATTAACATATTAATGGCCCCCGCCTCCTCATTAATGTATGCGGGTTCTGTGACAATTAACATAATCAATACAGTTACTGATTTTAAAAGGTTAAGATGCAATAAAAATGTCACGATCATATCCATAAAGAGTATACTAAATTGCCCCTACCCCCACACCACAATTTGACAATACTGATCACGTGACTTTTTTCCTCGATTTGCATAGAAGAGGCAGGCGCACGTTTCCGACGTCAATTCAGGATTACAAAATGTAAAGTGTTCACCAAAATTCGTAGTTTTGACCACCTCGATTCATGACCATAGTTTTTGTGTTTAGAAGGTATTGAAAATGCTGACCAAATATCTGTCCTTTAAATTGTTCAATAAATTTCCTCATGAAATTTCATTTTGTTAATTTTGTTTTCTTGCACATCTTTACACATCTAGTCTCAACTTTAAAATAATGTATAAATATTATTTTATTGTTTTGAAGCTACTTTTAAAAAATGTCAAAATAATGTATGCATTGTTAAGATCACAAACCCCGACCTTAAGGTGTGTTTCACAATAGGGAAACAGGTTTCCTTTAAACCTGTTTAATGACGTATAGCCCATTTCCTCGATATTAATGAGCTGACGACTCCCACAAAAAAAGTCTGTAGAATAATTTGTTTTCCGCTTGTAATTGTCTTTAGATACTTTCGAGTTTGTGGACAACTGTATACCAACTCCGGAATGCGATTGGCAGGGTTACACCACTTTTAATAATTTCGTACATCTTAATTTTTGCAAAATCGCTCAGAGTTACATGCGGAATAGTATCTGTAAAGTACTTGGTTTTAGATGGTAACTAACTGTTAGCAAGTGTCATGAATTGCTATAGTCCCTTATTAAGAATTGTCAAAGCACACCAGTTAATTTTTCTCAGGTGTTTTAGCCAAACACACTTGCAGTAAACTATCATTACCTGACCGTCATCAAAGTCACATGCCCAAGACCCAAGGACATTGAATAAAATACTTTCCCTTCATTTGTACCTGTAATTTTAATTACAGTCAGAAACAAATTTTGTAGGATCAATTAATATTTTTTTCTAGCTCTAGTTTTCTAGTTCTATTCTATTTGTATACTAATTGTATGAGTAAGGCATCATTGTCTAAGATTTTAAATAAGTTTAATAAACTCTATAATTACAATACTCATCTGGTTTTTGTGATTCATGATGGCGGTTGAGCTGCTTGGACTTTGATTACTAGCTTTTGTTAACTGTTATGAGCTATTATTAGATGGTTACTATCTGCTAAGAAGATGTCTATTCATTGCTTAATAGTTGTTATTAGCTGGTTACTATATGTTTAGTAGATGTGTACAAGTATCTGGTCTCTATATGTTTAGTAGATGTATACAAGTTGCTTACTAGATGTTATTAGCTGGTTACTAGCTGTTTAGTACATCTGGCTTCTATATGTTTAGTAGATGTATACAAGTTGTTTACTAGATGTTATTAGCTGGTTACTAGCTTTTTAGTATCTGTTTAATTGATGTTTAATAATTGTTATTAGCTGGTTACTACTTGTTATTAACTTCTACGAGCTGTTATAGTCTTTTGTTAAGAAAGATCAAATATTCTTGATCACTAGACGACTTTCGATGTGAAGTTAAAACTTACACTCTGATTATCAATGTGTTTGCTGTGTACGTGTGAAAGAACGCACAACCAAAATATCTGAAGATATATAAATCTTAGAGGAACATGTCCGATTATGTTGGGGAAAGATTTATCCTGTGATTGTAAGACTAATTAGGAAATAAGTTGTTCACAAACTGTCTTAAAGCTGTTTAGAAGCTCTTTTGATAAACAATTTTGGTTCATAACGACAGATATTAAAAATATATAATAATATCATCCATTTTAACTTGTATATTGTAAAAAAAAACATTTCCATTTTTCATATTCTTTCATCTTATGTAGGTATAATAAATGTATTCTTAACTACGATAGCTAGCCTTACATCCCATAACTATAGTTATTAGCTACAATAAAATGTCTAGAAAGAACAACATACAAGGGTGGTCAAAAGTATTTTCACAAAAAAAAAGTTAAATATATTCATAATTTGAACTTACATCTTGTTAACTTTGGCATCAATGGAAAGGTAATTTAAATGCCGTTTGAATGATACAATACATTTCTTAACACATTCAGTACTTATTGAAAAGGACGAATTTGTGTGAAAATGTCCTTTTTGAACTTTTTTTCTCGACTTGAAAACTTAAATTTTTTGATGCAAAAAGTTTCTTCAAACAAAAATAATAGTAACTGCAAAAAGAATTTTTCAAAAATCATTTTGCTTGTATTTTTTATGATTTTTTGAAAATGCTTAGAAACATGCATTTTAGCCATATTTTTCTCTTTTTCATACAAATTTTTTCCGACAATGTCACCTTTAAAAAATCATAAAAAATATAAGCAAAATGATTTTTGAAAAATTCTTTTTGCAGTTACTATTATTTTTGTTTGAAGAAACTTTTTGCATCAAAAAATTTAAGTTTTCAAGTCGAGGAAAAAAATTCAAAAAGGACATTTTCACACAAATTCGTCCTTTTCAATAAGTACTGAATGTGTTAAGAAATGTATTGTATCATTCAAACGGCATCTAAATTACCTTTCCATTGATGCCAAAGTTAACAAGATGTAAGTTCAAATTATGAATATATTTAACTTTTTTTTTGTGAAAATACTTTTGACCACCCTTGTATATGAATGTCAAAAAAAGATTTAAAACTAACTATAATTGGGAAAGTAATTGAAATCGCTCTGGCGTAATACAGTAAAAACAAAAACACTGTGATTATCGTATTTTCTATCGCCATAACAAATGTGTATACCCACACCTAAATGACCAATTGTAACCTTTGTCCTTATAAATTTGTCACCGATAATTTAAATACCACGATGCTACGCCCAAGTACTGTCGGAGCTCTCTTACTGTCGATGGTGGTTCTAGTTCGGCGATGGCTGCTACCTTTTCCGGATCCGTGCCTATTCCTTCGTTAGTCACTCGATGACCAAGATACAACAGCTCTTTCTTGAAAAATTGGCACTTCTTCGGGTTTAACCTCAGATTATCCTTCTTTAGCCGTCGAAACACTTCCTTCAGGTTAGCCTTGTGATCTTCCAGCGCCCGATCAATATGATGTCATCCTGGTAAGCAAGTGCGTGCGGCGACATTTCGGGACCGATCACCCGGTCCAGCACCCGTTGAAAGGTCGCATATGCCGAATGAAGTCCGAATGGCATTACTCTCCACTGGAATAAGCCTTTCCCCGGCACTGTAAACGCCGCGTACTGCCTGCTGTCTGCTTTCAGTGGGATTTGCCAGTACCCATCCTTTAGGTCCAAGCTGCTGATGTACCGTGCTTCCCTCAGTTGGTCGAGAACATAATTTATTCGGGGCATCGGGTAGGCATCCTTTATAGACTTGGCGTTGATTTGCCTAAAGTCGACGCACAGTCTCCATTTACCCGTCTTTTTTTTAACCATCACGATGGGAGAACTGTATGGGCTTGTTGAGTGTTCTATGTATCCCATTTGGAGAAGCTCGTCCACCTTCGCATTGATCTCCCCTTGAACTTTCGGTGCTGCTTTATCGGTATCGCTGCTTTATTGGCTTGTCGTCCTTCATCGTGATCTGATGCTCTGCCATGTTTGACGCTCCTTTCATGCTGCTGAAACTCGATAGCTCTGCTTCCAGGAATTTCGTCGTGTCGTCATCTTCGCTTGCCCGTTTTACGACTGCCACCGACAACTTCTCCTCGAGCCATTCCTTGTGACGATTCCTGGCCGGTATTATCACTTCGTGTCCAGCGCACTTAATCTCGGTACCGACTTGTGTTAGAAAGTTCCATCCCAACACCAATGAATCCACTACCCCTGGTAGTATCAGCAGGCTCATGCTCAGTCGCTTGTTCCCGAACGCGATTTCCACCTCCAGCTGCTCATCAATTCCGCCACATCTTCCGTCTGCCAACCTAACTTGCCGTCGTATCCTCGTAATCTTTCCGAGGGCAGCCAGGTCGTCCGCCAGCTCTTTGCTTATAAAGCTTGCTGTTGCCCCGGTGTCGATTGTGGCCTTATATGTGCCCCCACCAATCGTCACCGCTGCGGACAACTGCTGCTCCTCCTCGATCAGCTTTCCCGTTAGTTTGGAGAGGTAGCATTTTGCGACCCCCGCTCGCCACTCTGCGACTAAGATCGCTGGGCATTTTCCGCCTGCTGGCAGCATTCGACGCTCCTGACGCCTACTCTCCCGCATACCCAGCAGAACAACAGGCGTTGGTGCCGACATCCCCGCGCCCAGTGTCCATGACCGCCGCACTTTTGGCAGGCCTCCTGGGGGTCTGTGATGTGTGTCGTTTCACGAGGCCTCCGAGGAGGTGGCCTCCAAACATTGTTTGCTGGCTGCATCTGTTGCTGTTGTGGTGGTGTCCATTGGCCTCCGCGTGGTGCTCCTGTTGCCTGCTGCCGTGGTACTCGGGTAGGTGGCAACCATTGGTCGTTTCACCGTGTCTCCTGGATTCCTGTCTCTTCGCATCTTCTGCATGTTACCTGCGCTGACGATGCCGACTTGTTCTTAGAGAATTTGTTTTCCTGCGCGAACGCTTCCCGCTAATTTTCGAGTTCTTCATACTCATCTGCTAATATCATCAGCGTGTCCAGGTCCGACACTTTGTACCGCCTTAGGAAGATCCTTAGACTTGGGGTGCAGTTTTCCTTGATGATCCTTAGGGTCTCTTTAGCAGAATAATTAAGTGGCCTCACCATCGTCTGCATGTCGATCATGTGGTCTTTGAAAGACTCGCTGAAGCCCTGCTTCCGTTGCCTGACCTGATCCGCCAGCGCGGTGAAGAAGTCTCTCGGCAGAAAGTATGTGTGGAAACTATCTATGAACTCCGCCCAGATTTTCCATTGTTTGTTGTTGGCGATAAGCCACTTCAAAGCCTTTCCCTTAAGCAATTCCGGCATCGCTCGGGGAATCATGTCTAACTCCAAGCCTTATGTGTTGGCGGACCATTCCACCTGCTCCAGGAACTCGAACGGTTTTTCCGCCCCGTCGAACCTGAACGACCATTCGCGGACCTGTTTGGCGATCCTTGCATAGTCTGACTGACTGGGTCTCGAGATCAGCGCTGTTATTTTCCTGTCTTGGCTTGACTCTCTCCTGTTTGCCTCTTTTTGTAAGTTGTGAACGCACAGGCTTGCCACTAGGATGTCCCCTTCGGCGTTCGTTAACGTGATGCTTGGGCCGGCTTTGTCGTGGTATGTAGCCTCCAACTCAGCCCAGAAGTCGACGAGTTGTGGGTCATTATCCGTTTCTGAGTAATACTCGGATAATCTCTTTCTCATGTCTTTTAATCTGCCGTCCAGGGTGACATAAAGCCTCTATGCGACGTTAGCGAAGTCCTCTTTTTTAAGCCGGTAGACCCACTTCTTTCCCATTCTGTTTAAGTTGCTTCACTGCTGGGACAATCACGTTGGGCGCCAGATGTAACGAACTGATTTTTGTGGTCTGCTCGCTACGAGATTCGTGCGGCTAGCTCAGTAGATTGTGTGTTCGTCCCACCAAATTTATATAAACGTGACCGCCCAGTAGCTCTGTGAGAAAGCACAGATATTGCGGGTATATTATTACAAATGTCTTGGTAGCTTGGTTGGCCTTGACTCGTCACTTGTGGCCTTCGGTACTTTCGACGGTCCTGGTTGTCTCGACGACCTCTCGCCTTGTTGACTCGGTGCTACAGTCCTGTAGCTCCCTGAAGATCATTGCGGCTCCTTGAAGATGCTCGCTCGCTGCTCGTCCCTGACGCGTTGACTCGGTGACTGCTTGTAACGACTCGGACTCGCGAGGGGGATCAGCCGTACGGGCTTAGGGAAGCGGCACCATTCTCAGACCAGGGTGAACAGAAGCTGCGCTCTCCAGGATCACTCCTTTCGACACACCGCCGCCTGTCCCTCGCTCTGTCCCGGATGGTCCCACTGGGGTTTCTGCTCAGCCCGCGCGGACAGTCAAGGCGGAACGCCAGGAAGCTGCTTCGCGCTTTACTTCGCTTCCACGCCTACTGTAAAATATCGTTCCACCCTAGCCTCACCCTTCTATCTATTGTCCGGGACGTTTCCGCGTGGCTCGCTCTGTGTTGCGTGGCTGTCGTGCTGTGGTGGCTGGCTTGCCGCTGACGCTATCTTGCGCACTGCTCCTAATAGGGGTTCGGGCGTACGCCGATCCCGGACTACGCGGGTCGAAACCGTAGGGCTCTCCTGGACAACTCCACTCGAGACCGTACCGATCGACAGCTCTTCCTTCTGGCTTGTTATACTCGTTATTCTCCATACGTAACGCCAGGACTTTGTTGATAGGGTTAAACCGACCGCCTTGACCTAGCCGTGTGATGCCCTCTGGACCTCAGCTACCTGCGTCTCAATTAGGAGATTCCTGGTATCTCAATCCCGAACGCCTCGACGTAGCAATCCTGCTCCTCGTAGGCTCCCACGGCGCTGCTTTTCCGACGACTCTACTTGCTGTTGCCCGCTTGTAGATTATCTGGTCGATTGACTGTTCACTTTGGTATCTGATTGATCTTGTCGGTTTGACTCCTCGTGATCGACTGATCCAGCTGCCAGCGCTCTGCGGCCTTATATAGGGCCTCTAGATCTCCATCCTTGGTCACCAAACTCTCTCGTTCTCCATCCTTGGTCTAAAAAATCTCTCGTTCTCCATCCTTGGTCTCCAAACTCTCTCGTTCTCCAACCTTGGTCTCCAAACTCTCTTGTTCTCCATCCTCTCCTCGCCGCGCCGTTACTACGCAAATTCGCCGCGTACCTGGTAAGCGGCCGGCCATCTGCTGCTGCCGCTGCTTAGATTTGTGGGGAGTTATTCAACTCCTCACAGTATGTTCACAAATCGAATGCACACTGTACGGCTCTGTCACCATGTGAACATAAGAACTCTCCTCTGCCGCGGCGACCCTTCGCGCATGTCAAATATGCCGACTCAGCACTGCCCAGTCCCAGTGCACTCAACGGCGACCGTTCGCCAGCCTCTACATACATTTATACGTTATGCATACGTTTATACATAACCGCTGACCGCTGCTCTGCCAGCGTCTCTGGTGGCGCAGCTACACTTTCTTAAGCTTTACGAACAATTGTAATAGAATTAAGAATCAGTCAACAAGCTGAGAGCAGACCACGAAGCTATGCACTGTTTTTAGTTAAAACGATTGAGTGAATTGTGCCAAGAACTAAAACTTAAATCCCTTACCGACGCACACTGGGTGGTCGACAAACGAGAATATCTACAACAGTTATCCAACATTATATGGTGACCGTGACATGGTGTCCCAAGGACACACGGACATCGGATCGGAATCGAATTAAAAGAACAGAAGAATTGAAAGTTGGCAACTGTAAACTGGAAAAAATAAATCTGAGTGAGTAGAGATGGAGTTATGGCAAAACGTGGGGGCGTGAAAACCAAAATAAATAATAGAGTCGTGTACATAAAGTGGCTATTAATTAAAATACAACCGCCACCTCCCTGGGCAACAGCGCAAAAATTATAAGAAGAACTTGATTCTCTTAATTCAAGTCTTGTACAGATAACGCCAATAACTCCAGCTCACTCAGTAACTAAGATAATCTATAAAGAATGTAAAATAACACCTCATCGTCCAATGCAGATATAGAGAAGAATCAAGGAGTGTCCCTAAGATTGCCGGCACCACTGGGAAGTCCCCACTGCGAATCAGGGTTCTTAAAAACCTGTGCGATGACCAGCACCGGTACCGCCTGAGCCCATAGGCCCAGAACGTCTGCAGCTGAGTCAACAAGTGTGAGGGGCAGCCCGCCTCTTATGCCAGCGAAAAAGCATCAGCGAGCCAGCCGGCGACGACCAGCTGATGTAGCCAAGCACGGATCGAAGAAATATCTACACAATATTTTTAATTAACAACAAAACATATATGTATTCATATGACAAAAATTCTGAAATTGAGCGGAACCTTTTCTGCCCGATAGCAGTATAGCCCGTAAAGATATATGAAACAAGGAAGAACGCTATAGTCAAGTACCTCGACTATCAGACACCCGTTACTCAGCTTAAGGGACCAAAAGGAAATGGAGATATGCAAGCAGCAAAGCAAGGTTGAAATTCGCCACCTACCCGCGATCTCAATATATGGTTATGTGGGCGGTAGACAGATTAAAGCGTTATGGGCGTTAGAGTGGGCGTGGCGAACTTAACGAGACTAATACATTTCAGCTAACATTTTTTAACTAGCATGAAAACTGTGGGCGCCACAGGTTTGTGCGGTTTGTAACAAACATGCGCTGCGTAAAACGCTACGGAATCTAAATCTGAAATCCCAATTCTCTATATTTGATAGTTTCCGAGTTTCATAGTTTCATAATTTCGCGTTCATGTTTGCGATTTTTTTAAGTTTGTAGGCATTAAAATCCGCGTGGCAATCTTTTTTTTGGGTCAATCGATAGGAATTGATGAGAACAATACATTTCAGTTAAAATTTTTATTTTTGCATCAAAACTGTAGGAGCAACAGCTTTGGGCGGCTTGTGGGCGTTAGAGTGGGCGTGCTACCCTGCTGAATAAAACTTGCACTGCGCAAGAAGCTCAGGAATCTGCATGCCAAGTGCCAATAGCCTAGCTCATATAGTTTCCGAAATCTCAGCGTTCATCCGGACAGACAGACGGACAGACGGACAGACGGACATGGCTAAATCGACTCGGCTAGTTATCCTGATCAAGAATATATATACTTTATGGGGTCGGAAACGCTTCCTTCTGCCTGTTACATACTTTCCGACGAATATAGTATACCCTTTTACTCTACGAGTAAGGGGTATAATTACAGAAAAGCACTTAGGCGGATTACGTTAAATTATATAAGGGCAAACGATTCTTGTTTAATATTGATCAGTAAACTAATGTGGAAAAATTACATGTATATACTTGTTTAAAAAGTGTGCGGGCTCAGACAAGAATGAATATAGAATATAGTAGAAATGTAAATGATTTACGGCTATGCCGTACTTACGAACTCTCCAACGAAGTCAGCAGGCCCGATGACGATCGATGTGCGCTGTAGAATAGTTTAATTTAGGTGTATATATGTCATACTATGTCGTAAGCACACACGCACGTGTAATGGCTAAATAGGAATCGTAAATTAAATTAGAAACTTGTCGTACAAATATTTAGAATAAGAAAATTAAACTACAATCGCTTTAGCGATACAAAAACCAGTTGGCAGTCCCGCCCAAAATTAACTGGAAGCCAGAATTGGAATTTAAATTCCAATTGGGATGGGCATCTGCTTCCGCGGTCTTGCCCGAATTACGCCGAATCGGCGCCGGTGCGTTTTTCGCCCGAACTGCAACGTGATCCGACTTGTAGATCGTGGTGCGGATTTGGTAAGGTCAAAGCCTCACGCGGGTTGACTGCGGCGATCCTTAAAGCCGCTTATGGTTTGCCGATGATGAAATTAATCCAAGTGTGGCAAAGAAGACAGATTCCTTTCACGCGGTGTGCGGTATGACAATCTCAAATGGCGATTCTGGCCTAGCGCTGACGAAACTTATGGTTCCGCTGATGAATCGCTGCTGTGCGCAGAGGGAGGACTGTAAGACTTCCGTCAATTCCGAGAATTCGCACGTGTCTCCGGTTACTGCTGTTTTCCGGGAATTACGATTAGATTCTTTCAATATATCGTCGAATTATCTTACCACCAATATTGGGAGTGATAACCGGTCGTACTGGTCAACCAAAATTCAAAGAATTTCACACTCGGATGTGTGGATCCGGACGGGTTTGAAAATTATAACACTTTATCTAGGGAACGAACTGATCTCGGGAGAAGCTTGCGACAAAGGGGAGGAAATCATGGCGTCTAGAGTGGACGTAGGATGCGCGAAATCCCCAAAATCCATAAAAATGGTATTTTTGGTATTCGAGCGAGGATCGGATCCTTGCTAAACTGAAGGGTTGCATCTGGGCTATTTATGTTAATTACCATGGGTATTGTATTAACTAGGAATGCCAACTTAGCCGAATATACTGACTCCCACAACCGTAGTTTTGATTTTTAGTTCCTGTGACTAGCAATAAAAACTGAAAAAGGAGACAGGAGGGATCACCAGATGTCCTTGGCATGGAATTTACCAAGCTCTTTGCCGTTCATGTCTTCCAGAACATATAATGATTGACAATGCTTCTTCCTAACCTCGCGCTTTTGTTCCGACTGGGGCTAGCTTTGCGTTGAAATTGTTGGCAGCGTTGCTCAGCGCAAAGTTCCGTTTTGTCACCACTTGACCTACTTCGAACGATCTAGGCCTCGTACGTAGGTTATATGTGCGCTGGTTCGTCTCATAAGCTTTGCTCAGATGCTTATGGATGCTTGGACGAATTTTCTGACACTCGTCAGTCCTTGAAAGGTTGACAACACCTTCGGCGAGCAAACCCAACTTGCGCAAAAATTTATAGTCCTGGCCGTGTGAGATCATATGTTGCCCAAAAACAACTTGGTCAGGTGATACACCGATAGACTGATGGAGGAAGTTACGAAGTGAGCAATTGATGCTGCTGAGGAAAACATCCCATTCACGCTGGTCCGAGCGGATGTAACCTCTCAAAGCCGCGTTGATGGAACGGTTGACCCTCTCCGCTGCGTTGGACTGCGGAGCATAGGCACCTGGAGGAAAAGTCACGGCTTTTAAACTGAGTGCCGTTGTCACTCACGACTGTCTCAGGCATACCAAAGCAGGGAAAGATTTCGTCCTGCAGTATACTATCACTTTAGTGGTGAACTTTTTCACTGGCTTTAGAAAAGTGAATTTTGAAAAGTGATCCGGGATAATCAATATGCCTATATTTCCGCACTTGGAACGCGGAAATGGGCCAATAAAATCCAGATAGAGTCGTTGAAATATCCTTTCGCTATGCACTTGAGCGCCCATAAGTGGTTTCAAGGAACGGGTAGGATGCTTTGTAGTGAGGCACGTTTCGCAGTTGCGTATGTAGTCCCGCACGTTGATTACCATGTTTGGCCAGTAAAAGCGGCGGAGAATGCGCCCTAAGCATTTGGTCATTCCACAATGCGCAGATGATGGTTGGTCATGGGCGCCACTGATTACGCTTTGGCGTAACGATTCGGGTACAAACAATTTCCAGCAATCGTCTGGTGAAGTGTCAATTGAATTGGGAAATGCTGCACGGTGATAGATGAAGTTGTCGACTACTTGGAAATCAGGTAGCTGTGAGGACAAGAATTTGTTCTGGAGTGCAGAATATTCTTCCGATTCGAAAGCATCTGATGCGAGATCGATTTCAGGGTGAACTTTAAAATTTAGCGCAGCAACTTCAACGTCCTCGAATGCACGGGATAGATCATCCGCCACGACATTTTCACATCCTTTACGATGCTCGATTTCAAAGGAGTAACCCTGAAGTTTGATAGCCCATCTGGCCAGTCTACCGCTTAAATCTGATTGATTCATAAGTCAACGCAAACTGGAGTGGTCAGTGACTACTTTGAAAGAATGTCCATCAATATACATGTTAACACTGTTAAGGAGTAATTATAAGTCGATCCAGATCTTGGGTGATTTTTGGATCACCCTACTGTTTAGTTGCAAAATCAGCATAAACATCTTTAGGGGCCGTGCCTGGTTCTTATTGGTGCACTGTATGGTGAGTTATGTTGATTTTGCTAGTGTCAGCACTTTGCTGCACGAGCGGTCGGCTTGCCGGCCGCGCATAGCTTACGTAAAGCAAAATATGTTTTTAGTTTTACTTGGACATTCATTAAAGAGCATTGGCTTGAATATAAAACTCCGGCATTGGCCGTCAACATTTACTTTATTAATTGAAATTGGTTATCGAGCCTTAAGGGCCGTTAGCAACGGAGTTAGTTACTCCCGACGTAATCTTCATAAGAAGAGAGCCAGTGGCAACCGCCCAGCTCATCCATAATAGCAGCCAGCCACGGCGGCAACTGTATCATCACCCCTTCCCCCGGACCAGCCACGGTGGCAATTGGATCGCAACCCCTCACCCTCACGGACAGCGGCGAGGGATAGATCGTTACGGCAGGGACTTGAGTCGGTCCGCCAGGGCGACCAAACACTCATGCAGTATTACGATGAGGTCGAAAGAATATTTACCCTCGTTACAAACAAAATTGTCATGACACATGACGACGAAAGGGCTTCATTACTCAATACAGAGGTTAGGGCTGACGCCCTACACGTATTCATTTCCGGTCTAAAAAAATCACTAAGGTCTGTTGTATTTCCAGCACAGCCAAAAGACCTGCCAGCAGCACTGTTGTTAGCTAGAGAGGCAGAGGCCAGTATCGAACGAAGTATGTTCGCAGCCACATATGCCAAAGTAGCTGAGCAAAGAAGTCAGAATACAGATTATCACAAGGGCCAGCACAAAGCTCCCGAGAAACAAGGGAAAAATTCTAGTGCCGACCACGGACCAGAAAAAAATCCCCATTTTTTCAAAAAGCCAAACAAGTATCAGAACAACGACTCATGGCGTAAACAGGACAACTGGGTAGATCAGGGTAAACAAAATCAATCCCAGGAACCTATGGATATTGATCCATCATATTCTAAATTCCGAAATCCTACGAGTTTTAGACAGGGAAACAACACTCAATACCAAAAGTTGCAGGCCCCAAAAAGACCAAACTCTTCGGAGAGAATGACTGGCCAAAGGCGCCAGCGGGTTAACCACGTTGAGCAAACTGCAAACCCGGAAGAAACTCAAGATTATGAAAACGCGGCCACAGCCGCATTAAGTGCAATTGATGATGACAGTGTCTCATTTGACGGTAACGACCTTGTCAATTTTTTAGAGGAAGGTCTCGCTTGACCTTCATTGAGCGAGGGCTGGCGGGGAAAACTATAAAAATCCTCATAGACACTGGAGCGGCAAAGAGTTATGTAAAGCCCCTAAAGGAGCTGAAGAACATAATGCCTGTCGACTCCTCATTCACTGTGAGTTCCATTCATGGCTCCAGTAATATAAAAGAAAAATGCTTCATGCACATATTCGGCCTAAAGGCTCAATTTTTTTTACTCGATACTATCAACACTTTTGATGCCATAATAGGTTTCGACTTGCTAACGCAGGCCGGAGCGGCATTAGATTTACAAAACAGCGTAATCAGGTATGGAAACATATCTGAACAGCTCAAATACCATGAATGCGATAACGTGAACTTCACAAATATCGATGACTTAATAGTCCCAAATTCAGTGAAAGCTGCATTTAAAAAAATGATCCTTAAGAGGAAACAAGCGTTTTCTCACTCTAACGAGGCGCCACCTTTTAACACCTCGATCATTGCCACAATTCGTACGGAGACTAACGAACCCGTATATTCCAAGCTATATCCCTACCCCATGGGAGCAGCAGATTTCGTTAACACAGAAATCAAACAGCTGCTAAAGGATGGCATTATCCGACCTTCTAGGTCGCCATTTAACAGCCCAACATGGGTTGTTGACAAAAAGGGACTTGATGCAGATGGCAACAAGAAAAAACGGCTGGTGATCGATTTCAGGAAACTGAATGAACGAACTATCACCGACCGTTACCCTATGCCAAGTATTCCTATGATTCTAGCGAATCTAGGAAAGGCAAAATTTTTTAGTACCCTCGACCTAAAATCGGGGTACCACCAGATTTATCTGGCTAAAAAAGACCGCGAAAAAACTGCTTTCTCCATAAACGGAGGAAAGTATGAATTTTGTCGTCTACCCTTTGGACTGAAAAATGCGGGAAGCATCTTTCAAAGGGCGATCGATGACGTACTACGTGAGCAGATTGGGAAGATTTGTTACGTCTACGTAGACGACGTGATAATTTTCTCCGAAAACGCTGCCGACCACGTTATACACATTGACACAGTCCTTAAATGCCTGTGCGAAGCCAACATGAGAGTGGCACCAGAGAAAACAAAATTTTTCAAAGAAAGTGTTGAATTTTTATGTTTTATTGTTAATTCAAACGGAGCCAAAACAGACCCGGAAAAGGTAAAAACCATTCAGGAGTACACTGAACCAAAAAATTTGTTCAGCCTCAGGTCTTTTCTAGAGTTGGCTAGTTACTACAGAAGTTTTGTCAGGGACTTCGCTACCATAGTTAGACCACTTACCTCCATACTTAAGGGAGAGAATGGCACGGTTAATAAACACATGTCGAAAAAGGTGGCTATCGAATTTGATGAGTCCCAACGCAGAGCGTTCGAGCGCCTGCGAGACATTTTGTCATCAGAAGATGTGATACTAACGTATCCAGATTTCAAACTCCCTTTCGATTTGACCACCGATGCCTCAGCAAGCGGTATCGGTGCGGTACTTTCCCAAAAAGGCAGGCCAATCACAATGATATCTCGTACGTTGAAAGACTGTGAACTCAATTACGCAACCAACGAAAGAGAATTATTGGCAATTGTTTGGGCTATAGGAAAGCTACAAAACTACCTATATGGCACAAAAGAGATCAGGATTTTACGGACCATCAACCTCTTACTTTCGCTGTATCCGAGCGAAATACGAATGCTAAGATTAAACGATGGAAAGCATTCATCGAAGAACATAACGCCAAGGTGTTCTACAAACCCGGAAAAGAAAATTTTGTGGCCGATGCTTTGTCACGTCAAAACATAAACGCTATACAAAACGAACCCCAATCTGACGTAGCCACTATTCACAGTGAACTTTCCTTAACCTACACGGTCGAATCTACCGATAAACCCCTGAACTGCTACAGGAATCAAATAATCCTGGAGGAAGCAGAGCAGCCTTTACGGCGACACTTCATAGTTTTCGGGACCAAAAACCGACACATAATCCAATTCAATAACAGGGACTCGCTGTTCGGATTGGTCAAAGAGGTAGTAAACGTAGACGTTGTTAACGCCATTTACTGCGACCACTCCACACTAGCATGCATCCAACATTCCTTGGTGACCGAATTCCCAGCAACCAAGTTCTGGCATTGCAAAGAATTCGTGAATGACATCACGGATGCAAATGAACAAAAAGAAATAATTATCTGCGAACACAACCGCGCTCACAGGGCAGCCCAGAAAAATGTTAAACAAGTCCTTCAGGATTACTACTTTCCAAATATGTCCAAAATCGCCAACGAAGTGGTTGTAAACTGCAATACATGCACCAAGGGGAAGTACAACAGACACCCCAAGAAGCAAGAGCTAGGTATCACACCAACCCCCTCATATGCTAGCCGATTTAGCGTCGCTTGTGAACGGTTGTGTTTACTCTTGTGCTCTGAATTTTTGTCTATTCTGTGATTTTTTGCGAGTGTTTTGTGTTTGTTTATTAACAAAGCTCAGTCTTACCGCTGGGTAAGTGTGTTTAGTGTTTTTTACTAGATCTCCCAGTGATTATAGTTATTTTAACATTTATATTAGATTTGTTTAATCTCCTAGCTTTGTTAGTGTAATTTTATACTCACTAAACTCTTTGATTTTCACTCTCTCTCCCGCTCTATATTACAACTGTAACTTAAACTCTCTCTGAACCTGCCAAATTTCTGGTAGATTTTTGGTGTGCTATTCTCTTGTCTCTCTCTCTCTCTCTCTCTCTCTTGCTTGCTTTACATTGTAACTGTTCCTGCGTAAAGTTGTCAGTGTCCCACAAGCAACGCTCAATCGATAAAAGATTTATTCTCTCGTGCTCTCTTACATTTAAAATAATACGCGATCTCGCGCTCTTATTTGTTTTCGTGTTTTGTGCCTTTGTGTTTTTGGAATTTGATCCCAGTGCCAAATTTACTTGAGGTATTTTTCATATACTATTTTATTTTATTTCATTTCCTTTAAATGGCTCTTGTTTGCTCAAAGAAAAATTGTACTCTTTCGTGTTCAACTAAAGACCCTTTTATTTTCTGCTGGCTCTGCGAATCGATGATGCACGTTAAGTGCGCAGGATTTACTGGTAGAGTCAAAGACTTCATTGATCAGAATTCTGGACTCATGTGGTCATGCGGATCCTGCAAGGAAATGGTTGTTGAGATGAGCGGCTTTATGAAGCAGACTCGAGACAGCCTTTTGAATCTCTCTGGTGCTTTTAAACAGCTCAATGAGGGGTTCAATTCCGTTTGTGCCCAATTTAATAATAAAAAATTACTAACTGAGTCGCCTAAACGTAAAAAAGCCAGCTTAGCGGCAGTTAATACGGTCACGGTATCCACCCCAAATCCGAACTTGGTGGCTGCAGCAGTCTCTGTTAACACTGTGGTAAGTGAACCTACTGCGCCTATGTATACAGCTGTTTCAGGTGAAGTCACTGCTTCTCGAAGTCGGGTGGTAAAGAAACCTTCAGTGCCGGCTACGGTGCCGACCGTACCTGTAGGTACAGAAGTTACTGTTTCTGGCTCTCAGCTTAGTGAGGTGCAATCTGCTGCTGGGGGACGTAAGAAATTATCAGTTGTTCCACATAGAAAACAATTATTTGTTTCGAGATTCACCCCAGATACCACATCTGAGGATGTTTTGGAATTTATACGTGAAAAATTCCCATCCGAGAATATTTCAGTTGAACAATTTAGATTTTCATATGCTCGTAGTATATCGTCTTTTAAAATATTTGCTCCGCCTGATGTGTTTAAGGTACTACTTTCTGAAAGCTTTTGGCTTAATGATGATTTAGTAATAAAAGAAATTGTTCCCAATAAACCGAGAACAAATAACAGAACTTCCACTGCGCCAAAAAACTAAAAAGTTTATTTTTGGCTTATCAAAATGTTAGGGGACTAAATATGAAGCTACCCAAGCTTTATGCTGACTCCTCTGCATTTACTGCTGATATTTTGGCTTTTACGGAAACTTGGCTGAAACCAGAGATATCTGACAATGAAGTTCCGTCTAACAATTTTAATGCCTATAGGACCGATCGCTCCTCACGTAGGGGAGGCGGTGTGCTGATTGCCGTTAGCACCAGCCTAACATCCGAGAGAATTCACTCTGATACTCCTAATGAAATTGAATTTGTTAGTGTGAAAGTTTCCTTGCAATCATTCTCAATATTTGTTACATGTTCCTATATTTCACCTGGCTCTGATATAATAATTTATGAGCACCACCTGTCTGCGATAAAATCTGTTCTATCCCTTCTTTCTAACAGTGAGCTTTTGATTGTTTTGGGTGACTTTAATCTCCCGGATATTTCTTGGTCTCCTCCTACTGACTCACTAGTCGCTATACCTCTATCCGCCCATGATTTTGTAGATGGTCTTCTAAAATTATCGTTACAGCAAGTAAGCTTTATACGGAATTCATTAAATAGACAACTAGATCTCGTGTTTGTTTCAGACCCGTCTGAAGTCACGGTATCTAGAATTGACGCTCTTGTTGTACCTGAAGACCGATATCATCCAACAATGGAATTTACAATCTGCCTCCCATGCGTTGATACCCTCTCTCCTTTAGTTTCTCAAACTAAAGTGAGATGTTTCCGAAAATGTAACTATAAAAAACTTAACGACATGATTTCTCAATATAATTGGACAGAATTGTACAATTGTATGGATATTGAAAGTGCCACTGAACACTTCTATATAGTGTTAAATACCTTTTTTAATGAATGCGTTCCTGATAGGTTTCCTTCAAAGACAAACAGGCCACCTTGGTTTACCAATGCGCTTCAAAGACTTAAAAACCTTAAGACAAACACTTATAAAAAGTATAAGAAATCGGGTAAGCCATCTGATTTTTCGAAATATGTGGTGGCTCGATCGGATTTTAATGTTCTCAATAGTCATTGCTATTCTATGTATTTAAGTCGATGTAAATTTGAATTTTCAAATGATCCGAAGCAGTTTTATAACTTTGTCAATGCCAAGCGTAAGTCGTCAGCATTGCCATCATCGGTACGTTTTTACTCAATGGAGGTATCGACGGATTCTGAGATTGCTGATTTATTTGCCGAGTTTTTCCAAACTACTTATAGTTCGGCTGCTTGGTCAAATTCTAACTACCCTAATCCCTTAAATAAGGCAAATTGTATCTTTACCCCTGAAATTACGGAAATTTCTCTCGTAAGAGACTTAGAAAAAACAACGCCAACTTATTCTCCCGGTCCTGATGGACTCCCCGGGTGTGTGCTTAAGTTTTGTGCGTCAACCATATGTAAACCGATTCTTAAACTTTTTAATTTGTCTATTTCATCGTCAGTTTTTCCTACTATCTGGAAGGACTCTTTTATCATTCCACTTCACAAAAAGGGTGCGAAGGCGGATGCCCAGAATTACAGAGGTATTTCTAAATTGTCGGCAATTCCTAAAGCATTTGAACGTATTATTACTTCTCATTTGCAACATTTATGTTCCTCGCTAATATCACCGTGTCAGCATGGTTTTGTTAAGCGAAGATCGACCACCACCAACCTTCTGGAATTTTCATCTATTGTAATAAATGGATTTAAGAATAAAATGCAGACTGACGTTATATACACAGATTTTAGTAAGGCCTTTGACTCTGTCAACCACTCTCTTCTCTTATTTAAATTAAATCAGCTTGGATTTCCATGTAATCTATTAACTTGGATTTCAAGTTATTTGAATGGTAGGACTCAGAGGGTTATATTCAAGAACTCTGCCTCAAAACTGATCTATGTGACATCTGGAGTGCCTCAGGGTAGTCATTTGGGCCCTTTGCTGTTTACTTTGTTTATTAACGATCTTCCCTCTATCATAACACACTCTCGTGTACTAATGTATGCTGATGATGTTAAGCTTTGTTTATCACATAATGATATAGCGTCGGGTTTCAACTTACAGTCAGATATTAATTGTTTTCAGGGATGGTGTGAGTATAACCTTTTAAATTTGAACTGCCTAAATGCAACGTTATGACTTTTCGTAGGGGTACTCCTACTTTTGTTAGTTACTCTCTTCAAAATACGCCACTCGACCGCATATATTCAGTTAATGACTTAGGCGTTCTTCTGGACCCAAAACTTAAATTTGACTGCCACATAATGTCCACTGTCAGCAAGGCCATGAGTGTTCTTGGGTTTATAAAGCGTTGGTCAAAAGAATTTGATGACCCTTATACAACCAAATTATTATTTACCTCCCTTGTCCGTCCTATTTTGGAATATTGTTCTTCGGTTTGGAGTCCACAATATCAAGTGCATATTGACCGTATTGAGTCGGTACAAAAAAAATTTCTTCTTTTTGCCCTTCGTAGTTTGAACTGGGATCAAAACATAAGGCTACCTTCCTATCAGAGTAGATTACTTTTGCTTAATTTACCTACCCTTGCAAATCGTAGAACAATGCTTGCTACTATTTTTATGCAAAATCTTATAAGAGGTGATATTGATTCTGTAGAACTTGTAAACCGCCTAACTTTCAATGTTCCTGTTAGACTTACACGAAATTATTATCCCATAAATTTGCCACGATGTACATCTAATTTTTGTCTGCACGAGCCCTTTCGCGTTCTATGTAATAATTATAATAACCTTTATCATTTACTTTGCACTTCAACGGTATTAAAAACTAATATTTTAACTCATTTGCTTCTTTCTTAGATGCTTCTTTTATTTTCATTTGTGTCCCGTCTCTAATTGTTTTTTGTATCTTCCTCGCGAACTCGTATTTTTGCCCAAATTGATAAAAGGGCCCCGCGCGTAACAAGCACGTGCTTGGTGTCGTTGGGCCACTTGTTTGTACTGCTCGTAGTGCATCAACGTCCATCAATAAAAAAAAAAAAAAAGAAAAAATCCTGCATATTGACATATACTCTACGGATAAGAGATTTTTTTTAACCTGCATTGATAAATTTTCAAAGTTCTCTGTAGTACAGCCATTACTTTCTAGGGCCATAGTCGATGTGCGCAGCCCCATATTACAACTAATAAATTTTTTCCCAAACATTAAAACAATATATCGGATAATGAGGCGTCTTTCAACTCTGAGACTATAACCTCATTATTGAAAAATCAATATGACATTGACATTGTTAATGCACCCCCTCTACACAGCAGCTCAAACGGGCAAGTGGAGCGATCCACAGTACCCTAACTGAGATAGCTAGGTGCATGAAAATCGACCAAAAGGTTGACGACACCGTTGAGCTTATTATGAGAGCCACGGTAGAATATAACAAGACAATACAATTCAGTGACAAGACTGTCACCTAAGCAGGCCTTGCACTCAGCTAATGCCGAACAAAAATTGGCAATAATAGGTAATATTGAAAAGGCACAACAGGCCAATCTAGACAGGATCAACCCTACTAGGCAAAACAGAATTTTTGAGGTAGGAGAAAAAGTATACCTCAAAAATAACAAAAGGTTAGGAAATAAACTAACCGCACTGTACACAGAAGAGCGTGTACAAGCAGACATGGGAACGTCTGTCCTTATTAGAGTGAGGGTGGTCCACAAGGACAACCTTAGATAAAAATACCCTTCATCCTTTTTTACCTTTTTTACTTTATTTTCATATATACTTACACCTTAGCATAGTTACTCCATTTTATACACAGTAGATTAACATTTCGCCTTCTTACAGGATCGCGGGAATTTTATTGATAACGTTAACTGTAGTTAACGCTAGAGTAACGGATTATTCGCATGCTCAGCCAATTTCGGACGGAATCGCGTTGGTATGGGAACAAAGAAACTTGCTTCGACACTCAAGTAACTTGTCCGAATTTTCAATTATAGTAGAAGAAACTACTAGGTTGTCCGATTTATTCCCACAGTCTCATATGAAAAAATTGTTAGACGTCGATACCGAACATGTTAGAAGTTTATTGTCTGTCTTAAAAATACACCATAGGATGGCCAGGAGCCTAGACTTCCTAGGCACCGCACTCAAAGTAATTGCGGGCACACCTGATGCGGCCGACTTCGATATGTTAAAGTGTCCGAGGCACGTTTAATTGAGTCAAATAACCGGCAGGCTATAATAAATACGCAGACGCAGAATAAAATTAATGAATTAACAGAGGCCGTTAATAAAATTATCAAGGCAAAACAAAATAATATAGTTGACACTTCCCACCTATACGAAGTACTTTTGGCCAGATATAGAATACTAATAACCGAGATTCAAAAACGTAATGCTTACAGTCACACTTGCAAAAGCCAACATCATAAACCCAGCAATTTTTAATCAAAATGATTTGAAGTCTGTATTTGTTGATCACCCCACAGAAGTCCCCATCATTAGCCTACTAGAGGCGTCTAACATTAGAGTCCTTCAGTCCGATAGTATATTCCATGTGCTAATCGCATACCCTAAGATTAAAACTATTTGTAAAAAAGTCACGATCTTCCCTGTATCACACCAACATACCATCCTGCAATTGAAGGAGAACACAGTAGCCGAATGCAATAGCGACGTCTTAGCAGTCACCGATTGCGTAACAACAACTTACGCGTCGTTTTGCAAGCTGGCGACCCATGATACTTGCGCTCGAGGCCTACACGCGGGGAGTACCGCACTATGCGAGACGCAAGCCAGCCACCTAGACCCCATCACGTTAATAGATGACGGAGTAATAATAATCAACGAGTGTCCAGCTAAAGTCAGCACTGACGACGGCCCTGAAATAGCCACCGACGGCACACACCTCATTACGTTCGAGCGAGTGGCTTTCATCAATGGCACCAAATACTCAAACCAACGTGAAGCCATAAGAAAAACTCCGGGCATGGCGGCATCCCCGTTACTCAACATCATCGGCCACGATTCCACACTAAGCATGCCACTTCTCCAAAGAATTAACACCCAAAACTTGGAGGTTATCCAAGGGCTTAAGGAAGAAGTGAAATCGGCTGGAACTATCGACACCTGGTTCGCGGTTGGCTTGGGAGCCAGTCTTCTCATCAGCTGCTCCTTCCTACTCATCAAGATGCTGAGGAGGAGACGAGACGCACGGGAGATCCAACAAGTCGTTGACAAATTCCAGATGACCGAGGAGGGTCATATTCCTAAGGGGGGAGTTGTTAACACTGTTAAGGAGTAATTATAAGTCGATACAGATCTTGGGTGATTTTTGGATCACCCTAGTGTTTAGTTGCAAAATCAGCATAAACATCTTTAGGGGCCGTGCCTGGTTCTTATTGGTGCACTGTATGGTGAGTTATGTTGATTTTGCTAGTGTCAGCACTTTGCTGCACGAGCGGTCGGCTTGCCGGCCGCGCATAGCTTACGTAAAGCAAAATATGTTTTTAGTTTTACTTGGACATTCATTAAAGAGCATTGGCTTGAATATAAAACTCCGGCATTGGCCGTCAACATTTACTTTATTAATTGAAATTGGTTATCGAGCCTTAAGGGCCGTTAGCAACGGAGTTAGTTAATCCCGACGTAATCTTCATAAGAAGAGAGCCAGTGGCAACCGCCCAGCACATCCATAATAGCAGCCAGCCACGGCGGCAACTGTATCATCACCCCTTCCCCCGGACCAGCCACGGTGGCAATTGGATCGCAACCCCTCACTCTCACGGACAGCGGCGAGGGATAGATCGTGGCTTCAGAACAAAAACATAATTTACATCCTGAACTTTTTTATTGCCAAAACTACAGCCATGCATTCAAGTTCTGTAACTGTATAGTTACGTTGGGCTTTCTTAAGTTTCTTGGACATGAACGCTATTGGTCGTTCGCAACCAGATTGGTCACATTGGGCCAGAACTGCACCAACACCATGTAGTGAGGCATCGCACTGCAGAATGAATGGCTTCTCATAATCGGGGTGAACGAGACATGGGGCAGAACATAACTTGGCTTTGATGTTCTCAAAGGCCTCTTGAGCATGTTCATTCCATTGGAAGTCTTTGCCACGTAGCAACTCTGTTAGGTGGAATATGACTAAGGAATAGTTCGAAATGAAGCGCTGGTACCAACCAGTCATACCAAGAAATCTTCTCAGCTGTTTCTGAGTTTTGGGTATTGGGAATTCACTGACAGCGCTAATCTTGTTTGGATTCACTTGAAGTGCCCCTTCTCCAACCAAATATCCCAAGTAATCTACCCGTTTTAGACAGAACTTACTTTTCTGGACGTTAATTGTCAATCCTGCTTTTCTCAGCTGGGTGGCTACCTCAGAAAGATGTAGAAGATGGTCTTCAAAGCTGTTTGACAACACCAAAAGGTCATCAAGGTAGACTAGCACAAGCGACTTCAGCTGATACGGTATTACCAGGTCCATTAAACGGCACATGGTTTGCAGAGCGTTGGTCAAACCAAATGGCATCCTTTTGAATTGGTACAGCGGACGGTTCGGTATCGTGAACGCTGTCTTTGCACGGGACTCTTGATCTAGGCAGATTTGCTAAAACGCATCCTTGAGATTTATTTTAGAAATGCAATGCACTGGCGAGAGACGACTAAGCAGACCTTCCATAATAGGAATCGGATAAGCATCTTTAACGGTAACTGCATTAAGTTTCCTCGCATCGAGACAGAAACGTACCTTGCCAGGTTTGACGTGCAAGGTAACCGGAGAAGGCCAAGGCGATGATGGTGCCTCTTCTATGACGTCCATTTCAATCATGCGATCGACACACAAAAGCTTTTCCTTAGCTGGCGGTAAAGGATAAAACCTTTGTTTGATTGGTTTCTCGGTAGACGTGTCAATGCTGTGTTCTATCAATCTGGTCAAACTAAGAAAGAAAGAAGTCGATTACCTTTTTCAGCTTTGATTTCTGTGCGTTGGATAAACAGATGTGTGAGGGGTCGTCCTCGGGGTTGTATTCAATTTCGTTAACTGAAAACGAAAGTTGGATGGAAATGCCAAACGTTTCCCAGAAATCCATGCCGCATATAACGCTGTATTGAATAGAGGGTACTATTAAGAAATCAAATTTTGAATCTATAGAGTTGTACGTCAAGGGAATGGAGATTGTGCCAGCCACGGATTGTGCTTGGCCATCTGCAGTACGGACTACGCTTTTGAATTTGTTATACTGTTTGTTAGATATTATTTGTTGGGCAAGCTTTCCCCCAATGACACTTTTGTTGGCTCCGCTGTCTAAGAGAGCTGAATATTCGAGGCCGAATATCTGCACCATTGTGAAAGACCGGATGTCATTCTTTTTGGTGGATGATTGATGAGATAATGCAACGGTTAAAAGCTCGTTTGCGCATCCAGAATTTTCGTATACGCAAGGTAGAACGACGCTTGTCAGCAAAGATAGAATTGACACTAGCAGGTTTAAGCTTTCGTTTAAGATACTCTTGCAAGTTCAGGTGATATGGATTGAACGCTTTAGTAGTCGGTACATCAGGTTTGGGAATAGACAAATCAGGTAAATTTTCCGATGCCGCAGCATCCAGAGTACTAAGAATATCCGAGGCTAACGGCGGACATTCATTTTGCGAATGACCTGCTTGGAGTTTTCCGATACAGATTTACATTTTGCACAATTTGGTTTATATACATCGGGTATGCCGCAACCGTAACAGAAAATACTGCGACCTGTGTCATCACAGTTCCAACATATGAATTTATCTGCAGGCTTAATTGCGCAGACTTCGCCCTCGACATCGGCTTCGTCTTCGGACTGATCTTCAGAATCGTATTCGTGAAGAATTGTGTTGACAAACCGTTTGGTTACATTAGGGCGTTGAATTGGCTTCGATCGTGTCCTACGATAAAATTCTTCGTGGCGGTGACACGCCTTACGCAAAGCTTCCAAAGAAAGGGGTGTCAGTAACTCAAGTTTCAAGTCTGGCTTAATATTGTGGCGCACTTCGCTGGCTAGCTCCCTATAATGCAAGGGCTCTCGGAGGGAATTAGATATGATAAGCATTGCGTCAAGAAAGTCATCAAAACTTTCGTTTGAACCCTGCTTACGACGACGCTTGGCACTTTTTATTTCACGGTCTGATCTCTGATCTGAGTATCTCTCCTTTTAGCGTCTGCATAATACATGCCAGCTCATGTCATCTACCGACCTATGAACGCGCCAGTAAAAAGATAGAGCAGGACCTGCAAGTAGCAAATTTGCAAACTGCGACAACAAATCGAAATTTCCGTTCAGGCTTTGTGTAGTGAGACAGTTTACACGGTATATAAAATCCTCAACTGCGATGTCGTCAGCTGACCCACTGAATTTGACTCGCCAGTTGGAAATCACATTTGAAATTCTGTCAGGACGATCCAAAGAAAGATCGCTGCGATCGCTTCGCACATCCGGAGAGTTCCTAACTCGCTGACTGTTTTGACCCTGATTGTTCTGGAAATCGACTTGTCCTGAATTGTTACGGAATTCGTGCTGCGTATTGTTATCCACAAACGTAGACCTATTCAATTGGCTAATTATCTGAGTCATTTTTTCTGTGATTGTATCTGTCATGGTTACTTGAAATGTTCTCTGGTTCTCTAACATGCTTTTTTGAAAAACTCACATTTGATTCGCAAGACTTTGCTAATCTGGGTCTTCGGTTACATCTGAGTCATTAGTTTGCCTATTGTCTTGATGGGGATTCGAGTTGCCATTCTGAGAGACGATAATATTGTTCTGATTATCGGCGTTACGAGACCTAGATCTGGTCATCATTAGATTTTGCATACCGGAATTCGGATTAGATACCGTCTGGGACTGAGAACATGGTTGAGAACATGTTGGACAAGTGTTGTTGTCCTGCAGCCAGTTTTGTAGACAAGCCTTATAAAAACAATGTTTACAAGCAGTTTCAATTAAATCCAATTCGAAAATAAGGAAGAACGCTATAGTCGAGTACCTCGACTATCAGATACCCGTTACTCAGCTAAAGGGACCAAAGGAAAATGGAGATGTGCAAGCAGAAAAGCGAGATTTAAATGCTCCACCTACCGGCGGTAGACAGATTTAAGTGTTATGGGCGTTAGAGTGGGCGTGGCCAATTTTTTTGGATCAATCAATAGGTATTGACAAGACAAATACATTTCAGTATCTAGCATAAAAATTGTGGGCGCCACAGGCTTGGGCGGTCTGTGGGCGTTAGAGTGGGCGTGGCATATTCGCGTGACAAACTTGCGCTGCGCTCAAGCCTCCGGAATATAAATCTGAAATCCCATTTCTCTATCTTTGATATTTTCCGAGATATCCGCGTTCATATTTACGATTTTTTGAAGTTTGTGGGCGGCTTGTGGGCGTTCAAGTGGGCGTGGCAAACTTTTTTTTGGGTCAATCGATAGGTATTGATGAGAACAATACATTTCAGTTAAAATTTTTATTCTAGCATGAAAACTGTAGGAGCCACAGTTTTGGGCGGTTTGTGGGCGTTAGAGTGGGCGTGGCACTCTGCTGAAACAAACTTGCGCCTAATCTCAACAGCCTAGCTCTTATAGTTTTCAAGATCTCAGCGTTTATCCGGACGGACAGACAGACGGACAGACGGACAGACGGACAGACGGACAGACGGACATGGCTAGATCGACTCGGCTAGTGATCCCGATCAAGAATATATATACTTTATGGGGTCGGAAACGCTTCCTTCTGCCTGTTACATACTTTCCGACGAATCTAGTATACCCTTTTACTCTACGAGTAACGGGTATAACTACTCCATTGCAGAGGGTGCACGTCACTGAGTCATCATCACCTAGGGAAACTAGGTTCTCGTTGCTGTGCCTAACCGACATTTTTAATCGATTTAAACAACCAACTAAACTCAAAAACTGAAAAAGAGAAATAGAAGATATTCGATATGCTATAGAAATATACGGTATGCGATAGATATATATATGCGATAGAAGTATTCGATAATCATTCAACAATGACAAGACGAGAAAGATCCTTGAGAAATACGGAATGCGGTAGTATCATAAAAATAAGAGGGGCTTATCATGAGGAGTAATGTAGCAGCAGGTTGATTTTTGTTCGATAGGTACTAATTATTAACTGAAAATGTTTGCGGAATTAATTATATAACAAGGAAGAACGCTATAGTCGAGTACCTCGACTATCAGATACCCGTTACTCAGCTAAAGGGACCAAAGGGAAATGGAGATATGCAAGCAGCAAAGTGAGATTGAAATGCGCCACCTACCGGCGGTAGAAAGATTTCAGCGTTATGGGCTTTAAAGTGGGCGTGGCAACATTTTTTTGATCAATCGATAGGTATTGACGAGACTAATACATATCAGTTAAAATTTTGAACCTAGCATAAAAATTGTGGGCGCCACAGGCTTGGGCGGTTTGTGGGCGTTAGAGTGGGCGTGGCATATTCGCATAACAAACTTGCGCTGCGTACAAGGCTATGGAATCTAAGTCTGAAATCCCAATACTCTATCTTTGATTGTTTCCGAGATATCCGCGTTCATACTAACGATTTTTTGAAGTTTGTGGGCGGTTTGTGGGCGTTAAAGTGGGCGTGGCAAACTTTTTTTTTATCAATCGATAGGTATTGATGAGAACAGTACATTTCAGTTTAAATTTTTACTCTAGCATCAAAACTGTGGGAGCCACAGTTTTGGGCGGCTTGTGGGCGTTAGAGTGGGCGTGGCACTCTACTGAAACAAACTTGCGCTGCGTAAGAAGCTCAGGAATCTGCACGCCAAATCTCATATAGTTTCCAAGATCTCAGCGTTCATCCGGACAGACAGACAGACGGACAGACGGACTCGGCTAGTGATCCTGATCAAGAATATATATACTTTATGGGGTCGGAAACGCTTCCTTCTGCCTGTTACATACTTTCCGACGAATATAGTATACCCTTTTACTCTACGAGTAACGGGTATAAAAATAGTATTTTGAGGTATAACCAATCAAAGAGGGACTAGCCGAATTTTTCCAGCTAGAACAAATCTCGATTTTAATTGGATAGAAGATGTGGTTTGAAAGCTGAAAACCTGGTAAAGAACTGACTTTAAATCAGAACTAAAACTCCGAAGTATCAAATAATCAAAATGGAATGTTTTTAACTATAATGTCCGAGTATGACCGAACTGATAGTAGAACATGTAACAAAAGTATAACATTTCTGCTGGTATGGCTCCGAGTCTATCCAGAGTACCATCAAATCCAAGTCAAAAATGAAATACCAACTGAAACTACAATTTTACAAAAATGGATGGATTGAAATATTTTCGGGAAGCTCGGCTGTCAAACGACAGATGTTTGATTAGGCATCGGGCTTGCTCCATTGTTGGGCGCCATTTAATTCTGTAACGAACACACTCTATGAGCGTTGTCTACCCAAACACCTCTGTTTACGCTTTGACCGGCCTGCTCAGGGAGATGGGTGTGGGCTTGTGTTAAAATGAAACAAGAGTGTCACAGAACTAACAATAGTAGACAGAGAGACGGTAACGATAAGGATTTTTAACCCATCGGCTAAGATTCGGACGAGAGACTGTATCTATCGAAGACGGAGGCCCAGATGTTATTGGCCACCTTCTATACCCACCCTACCTGTGAAGTCTCATTAGACTCCACCCTTAAAACAACCGCTGCGCTACATCCTCTAAGGTGCCCTCAAAAGATCACAAATTAATTCATCTTAAATTTCATTTAATACGGCAAATTCGATAATATGGCTCATGGTTCTTAATACTACAAATCCTAACACTTAAACCTTAAGACTAAGCGTTCTATATGATCGTGTATCAGTACAAGATTATCAAATAGGAAAAGAAATGGATATTTGGTTTACGTTAAATTATTACGAAACTGATTACATATGTTATCGATATGCGGCAAACTTATTCAAAAATTACAGAAAAGCACTTAGGCGGATTACGTTAAATTATATAAGGGCAAACGATTCTTATTTAATATTTATCAATAAACGAATGTGGAAAAATTACACGTACATACTTGTACCAAAAATTTTCGGGCTCTGACAAGAATGAATATGAATATATAGAAATGTAAATGATTTACTTACGAACTCTCCAACGAAGTCAGCAGGCCCGATGATGATCGATGCGCGCTGTAGAAAACTGCAATCGCTTTAGCGATACAAAAACCAGTTGGCAGTCCCGGCCAAAATTAACTGGGAGCCAGAATTGGAATTTAAATTCCAATTGGGATGCGGCATCTGCTTCCGCGGTCTTGCCCGAATTACGCCGAATCAGCGCCGGTGCGTTTTTCGCCCGAATTGCAACGTCATCCGACTTGTAGATCGTGTTGCGGACTTGGTAAGGTCAAGGCCTCACGCGGGTTGACTGCGGCGATCCTTAAAGCCGCTTATGGTTTGCCGATGATGAAATTAATCCAGGTGTGGCAAAGAAGACAGATTCCTTTCACGCGGTGTGCGGTATGACAATCTTAAATGGCGATTCTGGCATGGCGCTGACGAAACTTTTGGTTCCGCTGATGAATCGCTGCACGCGACATCTGCTCCTTGCTGTGCAAAGAGGGAGGACTGTAAAACTTCCGTCAATTCCGAGAATTCGCACGTATCTCTGGTCACTGCTGTTTTCCGGGAATTACGATTAGATTCTTTCAATATATCGTCGAATTATCTTACCACCAATATTGGGAGTGATAACCGGTCGTACTGGTCAACCAAAATTCCAAGAATTTCACACCCGGATGTGTGAATGCGGACGGGTTTGAAAATTATAACACTTTATGCAGGGATCGAACAGATTTTGGGAGAAGCTTGCGACATAGAGGAGGAAATCATGGCGTCTAGAGTGGGCGTATGATGCGCAAAATCCCCAAAATCCATAAAAATGGTATTTTTGGTATTCGAGCGAGGATTGGATCCTTGCTAAACTGAAGGGTTGCATCTGGGCTATTTATGTTAATTACCATGGGTAATGTATTAACTTAGCCGAATATACTGACTCCCACAATTTGCCCGTCTTTTTTTAACCATCACGATGGGAGAGCTGTATGGGATTGTTGAGTGTTCTATGTATCCCATTTGGAGAAGCTCGTCCAACTTCGCATTGATCTCCCCTTGAACTTTCGGATTCTTGGGTTAGTATCGCTGCTTTATTGGTTTGTCGTCTTTCATCGGGATCTGATGCTCTGCCATGTTCGATGTTGCCTTCATGCTGCTGAAACTCGATAGCTCAGCCTCCAGGAATTTCGTCGTGTCGTCATCTTCGCTTGCCCGTTGTACGACTGCCACCGATAGCTTCTCCTCGAGCCATCCCTTGTGTCGATTCCTGGCCGGTATTATCACTGCGTGTCCAGCGCACTTAATCTCGGTACGGACTTGTGTTAGAAAGTTCCATCCCAACAACAATGAATCCACTGGTAGTATCAACAGGCTCATGCTCAGTCGCTTGTTCCCGAACGCGATTTCCACCTCCAGCTGCTCATCGATTCCGCCACATCTTCCGTCTGCAAACCTAACTTGCCATCGTATCCTCTTAATCTTCCCGAGGGCAGCCAGGTTGTCCGCCAGTTCTTTGCTAATAAAGCTTGCTGTTGCCCCGGTGTCGATTGTGGCCTTGTATGTGCCCCCACCAATCGTCACCGCTGCGGACAACTGCTGCTCCTCCTCGATCAGCTTTCCCGTTAGTTTGGAGAGGTAGCATCTTACGACCCCCGCTCGACGCTCCTGACGCCTACTCTCCCGCACACCCATCAGAACAACAGGCGTTGGTGCCGACATCCCCGCGCCCAGTGTACATGACCGCCGCACTTTCGGCAGGCCTCCTGGGGGTCTGTGGTGTGTGTCGTTTCACGAGGCCTTTGTGTTGTACTTGGTGTGTTTGCCGGCTGCATCTGTTGCTGTTGTGGTGGTGTCTATTGGCCTCCGCGTGGTGCTCCTGTTGCCTGCTGCCGTGGGACTCGGTTAGATGGCGACCACTGGTCGTTTCCCCGTGTCTCCTGGGTTCCTGTCTCTTCGCATCTTCTGCATGTTACCTGCGTTGGTGATGCCGACTTGGTCTTCGAGAATTTGTTTTCTTGCGCGAACGCTTCCCGCTCCTTTTCGAGTTCTTCATACTCATCTGCTAATATCATCAGCGTGTCCAGGTCCGACCCTTTGTACCGCCTTAGGAAGATCCTTAGACTTGGGGTGCAGTTTTCCTTGATGATCCTTAGGGTCTCTTTAGCAGAATAATTAAGTGGCCTCACCATCGTCTGCATGTCGATCATGTGGTCTTTGAAAGACTCGCTGAAGCCCTGCTTCCGTTGCCTGACCTGATCCGCCAGCGTGGTGAAGAAGTCTCTCAGCAGAAAGTATGTGTGGAAACTATCTATGAACTCCGCCCAGGTTTTCCATTGTTTGTTGTTGGCGATAAGCCACTTCAAAGCCTTTCCCTTAAGCAATTCCGGCATCGCTCGGGGAATCATGTCTAACTCCAAGCCGTATGTGTTGGCGGACCATTCCACCTGCTCCAGGAACTCGAACGGTTTTTCCGCCCCGTCGAACCTGAACGACCATTCGCGGACCTGTTTGGCGATCCTTGCATAGTCTGACTGACTGGGTCTCGAGATCAGCGCTGTTATTTTACTGTCTTGGCTTGACTCTCTCCTGTTTGCCCATTTTTGTAAGTTGTCAACGCACAGGCTTGCCACTAGGATGTCCCCTTCGGCGTTCGTTAACGTGATGCTTGGGCCGGCTTTGTCGTGGTATGTAGCCAACTCAGCCCAGAAGTCGACGAGTTGTGGGTCATTATCCGTTTCTGAGTAATACTCGGATAATCTCTTTCTTATGTCTTTTAATCTGCCGTCCAGGGTGACATAAAGCCTCTATGCGACGTTAGCGAAGTCCTCTTTTTTAAGCCGGTAGACCCACTTCTTTCCCATTCTGTTTAAGTTGCTTCACTGCTGGGACAATCACGTTGGGCGCCAGATGTAACGAACTGATTTTTGTGGTCTGCTCGCTACGAGATTCGTGCGGCTAGCTCAGTAGATTGTGTGTTCGTCCCACCAAATTTATATAAACGTGACCGCCCAGTAGCTCTGTGAGAAAGCACAGATTTCACGCGTTCGTAGTGGGTTTATTGCGGGTATATTATTACAAATGTCTTGGTAGCTTGGTTGGCCTTGACTCGTCACTTGTGGCCTTCGGTACTTCCGACTGTCCTGGTTGTCTCGACGACCTCTCGCCTTGTTGACTCGGTGCTCCAGTCCTTTAGCTCCCTGAAGATCATTGCGGCTTCCTGAAGATGCTCGCTCGCTGCTCGTCCCTGACGCGCTGACTCGGTGACTGCTTGTAACGACTCGGACTCGCGAGGGGGATCAGCCGTACGCGCTTAGGAAAGCGTCACCGTTCTCAGACCAGGGTGAACAGAAGCTGCGCTCTCCAGGATCACTCCTTTCGACACACCGCCGCCTGTCCCTTGCTCTGTCCCTGATGGTCCCACTGGGGTTTCTGCTCAGCTCGCGCGGACAGTCAAGGCGGAACGCCAGGAAGCTGCTTCGCGCTTTACTTCGCTTCCACGCCTACTGTAAACGATCGTTCCACCCTAGCCTCACCCTTCTATCTATTGTCCGGGACGTTTTCGCGTGGCTCGCTCTGTGTTGCGTGGCTGTCGTGCTGTGGTGGCTGGCTTGCCGCTGACGCTATCTTGCGCACTGCTCCTGGCGGTGCTGGCTGCGCGGCTGGACGTAGCGTGGCTTTTGGTACTAGGGGTTCGGGCGTACGCCGATCCGGGACTACGCGGGTCGAAACCGTAGGGCTCTCCTGGACAACTCCACTCGAGACCGTACCGATCGACCGCTCTCCCTTCTGGCTTGTTATACTCGTTATTCTCCATACGTAACGCCAGGACTTTGTTGATAGGGTTATACCGACCGCCTTGACCTAGCCGTGTGATGCCCTCTGGACCTCAGCTACCTGCGTCTCAATTAGGAGATTCCTGGTATCCCAATCCCGAACGCCTCGACGTAGCAATCTTGCTCCTCGTAGGCTCCCATGGCGCTGCTTTTCCGACGACTCTACTTGCTGTTGCCCGCTTGTAGATTATCTGGTCGATTGACTGTTCACTTTGGTATCTGATTGATCTTGTCGGTTTGACTCCTCGTGATCGACTGATCCAGCTGCCAGCGCTCTGCGGCCTTATATAGGGCCTCCGGGAACCGTTATTTCCCTTTTACGCACGGCCCGCTAAATCTCTCCACTCCGGGTCCAAAGTCCATGACTCCTGGTTGACCCACTTGTCCTTCACGTACCGCTTCCAGCCGATGTTCTGCCCACTGCTGCCGTCCCGTTGATTCCCGTGATGCTTGTGGCACGCCTGTGTGCCGCTCCACTGCCGAGATGTTGCACTTCTTCTCCCGGGAGAGCCCAAAGTACGGTGGAGTCCCGTTATCCCCACATGGCATTCTTGCTCTGCCCGGCAAGTCTCCACTCTCTCCTCATCCGCTCTTTGGTCTCCAAACTCTCTAGATCTCCATCCTTGGTCTCCAAACTCTCTCGTTCTCCATCCTTGGTCTCCAAACTCTCTCGTTCTCCATCCTTGGTCTCCAAACTCTCTCGTTTTCCATCCTTGGTCTCCAAACTCTCTTGTTCTCCATCCTCTCCTCGCCGCGCCGTTACTACGCAAATTCGCCGCGTACCTGGTAAGCTGCCGGCCATCTGCTGCTGCCGCTGCTTAGATTTGTGGGGAGTTATTCAACTCCTCACAGTATGTTCACATATCGAATGCACACTGTACGGCTCTGTCACCATGTTAACATAAGAACTCTCCTCTGCCGAGGCGACCCTTCGCGCATGTCAAATATGCCGACTCAGCACTGCCCAGTCCCAGTGCACTCAACGGCGACCCTTCGCCAGCCTCTACATACATTTATACGTTATACATACGTTTATACATAACCGCTGACCGCTGCTCTGCCAGCGTCTCTTGCGGCGCAGCTACACTTTCTTAAGCTTTACGAACAATTGTAATAGAATTAAGAATCAGTCAATATGCTGAGAGCTGACCACGAAGTTATGCATTGTTTTTAGTTAAAACGATTGAGTGAAGTGTGCCAAGAACTAAAACTTAAAACCCTTACCGACGCACACTGGGTGTTCGACGAATGAGAATATCTACAACAGTTATCCAACATTATATGGTGACCGTGACATGGTGTCCCAAGGACACACGGACATAGGAATTAAAATTAAATGAACAGAAGAATTGAAAATTGGCAACTGTAAACTGGAAAAAATAAATCTGAGTGAGTAGAGATGGAGTTATGGCAAAACGTGGGGGCGTGAAAACCAAAATTAATAATAGAGTCGTGTACATAAAGTGGCTATTAATTAAAATACAACCGCCACCTCCCTGGGCAACAGCGCAAAAATTATAAGAAGAACTTGATTCTCTTAATTCAAGTCTTGTACAAATAACGCCAATAACTCCAGCTCACTCAGTAACTAAGATAATCAATAAAGAATGTAAAATAACACCTCATCGTCCAATGCAGATATAGAGAAGAATCAAGGAGTGTCCCAAAGATTGCCGTCACCACTGGGAAGTCCCCACTGCGAATCAGGGTTCTTAAAAACCTGTGCGATGACCAGCACCGGTACCGCCTGAGCCCATAGGCCCAGAACATCTGCAGCTGAGTCAACAAGTGTGAGGGGCAGCCCGCCTCTTATGCCAGCGAAGGAGCATCAGCGAGCCAGCCGGCGACGACCAGCTGATGTAGCCAAGTACGGATCGAAGAAATCTCTACACAATATTTTTAATTAACAACAAAACATATATATATTCATATGACAAAAATTCTGAAATTGAGCGGAACCCTTTCTGCCCGATAGCAGTATAGCCCGTAAAGATATATGAAACAAGGAAGAACGCTATAGTCAAGTACCTCGACTATCAGACACCCGTTACTCAACTTAAGGGACCAAAAGGAAATGGAGATATGCAAGCAGCAAAGCAAGGTTGAAATTCGCCACCTACCCGCGATCTCAATATATGGTTATGTGGGCGGTAGACAGATTAAAGCGTTATGGGCGTTAGAGTGGGCGTGGCGAACTTAACGAGACTAATACATTTCAGCTAACATTTTTTAACTAGCATGAAAACTGTGGGCGCCACAGGTTTGTGCGGTTTGTAACAAACATGCGCTGCGTAAAACGCTACGGAATCTAAATCTGAAATCCCAATTCTCTACATTTGATAGTTTCCGAGATTCATAGTTTCATAATTTCGCGTTCGTGTTTGAGATTTTTTTAAGTTTGTAGGCCTTAAATTCCGCGTGGCAAACTTTTTTTGGGTCAATTGATAGGAATTGAAGAGAACAATACATTTCAGTTAAAATTTTTATGTTTGCATCAAAACTGTAGGAGCAACAGCCTTGGGCGGCTTGTGGGCGTTAGAGTGGGCGTGCTACCCTGCTGAATAAAACTTGCACTGCACCAATAGCCTAGCTCATATAGTTTCCGAAATCTCAGCGTTCATCCGGACGGACGGACAGACGGATATGACAAGATCGACATGGTTAGTGATCCTGATCAAGAATATATATACTATATGGGGTCGGAAACGCATCCTTCTATCTATTACATACTTTCCGAAGAATCTAGTATACCCTATTACTCTACGAATAACGAGTATAAATATAGGTAGGATAATGAAAAAAAAATTTTAACTCAAACTCAAATTCTCAGAATTTCAAACTTACAAATTACTTAATCTTCTATATATATTTACACGAATGAAATATAATAGTATAAGCAAATTTGAACAAAATGTTGATATAAATGATAGAACCACAATGGGACTAATCGATACCAAAACAGTATACTCCACTGCTAATGTTATTAATAAAATTGAATCGACCAATATCGAACCCTATTGGACGAATATATTGTTATTGATAATTGTTATAATTTTGTGTGCTATACGCACAGCGTATATTTTACGCAATAGCAGCGTATATTTTACGCAATAAGTGCATAACAAAAACGATCTAGATAAAATGTAATTTACCTAACGCACAAACAATTATCATAAAAATATAAATCAAATATAAATCAAAACGAAATGAAACAAATATGTATACATATATGTAAACAAAAACACATTTATTAAAAAAAATTAATTGATTATGCAAAAGAAATCTATCAAAAAATAAAAATAAAATAAAAAGTATAAAAAAATAAAGACGTAAAAATCATAACATAAATGGTTTATATATAAGATAAATTTTTAAAATTTATATATATAAAAAAAACTTTAAACATGAACACACCAGACTGTATAAGAATTACGTAAGATAAGGAACCAAATTTTGAGAATAGGTTATTTTGGATATAGAGTGGGCGTGGCATATTTGCGTAACAAACTTGCGCTGCGTACAAGGCTACGGAATCTAAATATGAGATCCCAATTTTCTATCCTTGATAGTTTTCGAGATATCCACGTTTATATTTACGATTTTTTGAATTTTGTTGGCGGTTTGTGGGCGTAAAAGTGGGCGTGACAAACTTTTTTTTTATCAATCGATAGGTATTGATGAGAACAATACATTTCAGTTAAAATTTTTATTCTAGCATCAAAACTGTAGGAGCCACAGTTTTAGGCGGTTTGTGGGCGTTAGAGTGGGCGTGGCACTCTACTGAAATAAACTTGCTCTCATAGTTTCCGAGATCTCAGCGTTCATCCGGACAAACAGACGGACAGACGGACAGACGGACATGGCTAGATCGACTTGGCTAGTGATCCTGATCAAGAATATTTATACTTTATGGGGTCGGAAACGCTTCCTTCTGCCTGTTACATACTTTCCGACGAATCTAGTAAGCCCTTTTACTCTACGAGTAACGGGTATAAAAAGGTATTTCCAAGGGTAGAAGGTCATATTTTAAAAAACACCGAAGCTATAATTTGTTTCATATTATTTTCCTACCAATTTTCCGATCGTTCCTATGGCAGCTATATGATAAAGTCGTCCGATTTTGATAAAATTAAATTTGAAATTCAGAACTAATTATAAAATGTTATTACCAAGCGTCGGAGGTTATATGTTGAAAAACACCGAAGCTATAATTTGTTTCATATTATTTTTCCACCAATTCTCCGATCGTTCCTATGGCAGCTATATGATATAGTCGTCCGATTTCGATAAAATTTATTTCAAAGTTCAAAACTAATTAAAAAATGTTATTTCCAAGCGTAGGAGGTTATATGCCAAAAAACACCAAAGATATAATTTTTTTAAGTTTTTTTTTCCGATTATTCCTATGGGAGCTATAAGATATAGTTGTCCGATCCGCCTGGTTCCGACTTATATACTACCTGCAAAAGATATAAGACTTTTGGGAAAGTTTCAGCCCGATAGCTTTAAAACTGAGAGACTAGTTTGCGTAGAAACGGACGGACAGACGGACAGACGGACATGGCTAGATCGACTCGGCTAGTCATGCTGATCAAGAATATATATACTTTATGGGGTCAGAAACGTCACCTTCACTGCGCTGCAAACTTCTGACTGAAATCAATATACCCTCTGCAAGGGTATAATAATAAATGCAAGGGTATAATAAATATTTCATTATTTCGCTGACCGTTTCTTTGACATATATATATACTTTATATGTTAGAGTCTTCCGATTTGTATTAAATATAATTCGAAATTCTTAAAAACACACAAAATGTTATTTTCAATAGTATAAGATAATATAACAAAAATCACCGAAGCTATAATTTGTTTCATATTATTTTCCCACCAATTTTCCGATCGTTCCTATAGCAGCTATTACTATGTTTATGCTATGAATTTCATGCATTCTCCAATACATGAAATTATAATAGACCCTGTTTATACAACACAGACAAATTCATGAAATGATATTAGTATAGCTGTCAAATTTTTCGAATTTGATATAGAGCTCTATAGAGTAGTAGGCTGTGAAGTAGGCTGTGCCTCAGCATTTCGTAAATTGGGACTGAATTCATAGTCAACTTTCGTGTGTTATCGAATTCATGAAATGGTGTTTATGCACACACGAATTTGCTCATTTCATGAATTGATTTCATGAAATAGGCATAGCATAAACGCAGTATATATGATGTAGTCGTCCGAGTTTTGATAAAACTTAATTCGAAATTCAAAACTAATTAAAAAAAATGTCATTTCCAAGCTTAAGAGGTTTTATGTTAAAAAAAAAACACCGAAGCTATAATTTGTTTCTTATTATTTTCCCACCAATTTTCCGATCGTCCCTATGGCAGCTATAAGAAATAGTCGTCCGATTTTGATAAAATTAAATTCGAAATTCAGAATGAATTAAAAAATGTTATTTCCAAGCGTAGGAGGTTATATGTTAAAAAACACCGAAGTTATAATTTGTTTCATATTATTTTCCCACCGATTTTACGACCGTTCCTATGGCAGCTATATGATATATTCGTCCGATTTTGATAAAATTTAGTTCGAAATTCACAACTAATTAAAACATTTTATTTCCAAGCGTAGGATATGTTAAGAAACACCGAAGCTATAATTTGTTTCATATTATTTTCCCACCAATTTTACGATCGTTCCTTTAGCAGCTATATGATGTAGTCGTCCGATTTTGATAAGACTTAACTCGAAATTCAAAACTAATTTAAAAAAATGTCATGTTATGTTAAGAAAAAAAACCGAAGCTATAATTTGTTTCATATTATTTTCCCACCAATTTTCCGATCGTCCCTATGGCAGCTATATGATATAGTCGTCCGATTATGAAAAAATTAAATTCAAAATTCAAAATTTTATTTCCAATTTTACGATCGTTCCTTTGGCAGCTATATGATATAGTCGTCCGATTTTGATAAAATTAAATTCAAAATTCAGAATGAATTAAAAAATGTTATTTCCAAGCGTAGGAGGTTATATGTTAAAAAACACCGAAGTTATAATTTGTTTCATTTTATTTTCCCACCGATTTTACGATCGTTCCTATGACAGCTATATGATATAGTCGTCCGATTTCGATAAAATTTAATTCGAAATTCAGAACTAATTAAAAAATGTTATTTCCAAGCGTAGGAGGTTATATGTTAAGGAACACCGAAGCTATAATTTGTATCATATTATTTTCCCACCAATTTTACGATCGTTCCTATGGCAGCTATATGATATAGTCTTCCGATTTTGATAAAATTCAAAACTAATTAAAAAATGTTATTTCCAAGGAGAGGAGGTAATAAGTTAAAAAACACCAAAGATATAATTTTTTAACATTTTTTCTTCCGATTATTCCTATGGAAGCTATAAGATATAGTTGTCCGATCCGGCTGGTTCCGACTTATATACTACCTGCAAAAGATATAAGACTTTTGGAAAAGTTTCAGCCCGATAGCTTAAAAACTGAGAGACTAGTTTGCGTAGAAACGGACGGACAGACGGACATGGCTAGATCGACTCGTCTAGTGATGCTGATCAAGAATATATATACTTTATGGGGTCGGAAACGTCTCCTTCACTGCGTTGCAAACTTCTGGCTGAAATCATTATACCCTTTGCAAGGGTATAAAAACAACTGTCAATTAGATTTCAAGCCATTTGAAGACTGGCTCATAATTAGACCAAATAACTTAAAATATCCAATTTATGTTCCAATATCATACAGTCCTGGCAACAACTCCATAATTCTGCCAGCAAGATCCCAAGTTGTCCGAAAAATTTAAATAAATTCAGCTGAAGACAGTGTTTTGATTCCGAATCAGGAAATTCAGCATGGTATTTATATAGCAAATACCATAGCAGCAGTTCAAAATGCATTCATAAGACTACTAAATACAAAAAATACGGATCAGGTAATCATGTATCACTTTCAAGTTATGATGTAGTTAAAACGGACTTCAAAAACCGAGAAAAATCTGTATTAACCCAACTTTCGAAAAACTTCCAGCCACAATTTAATGAATAATTAACAACAATATAGCGGACTAGAAACCGAATTGGTTAGTACGTTAAAGCATTATGATTTCCTTTCTGCCTTTTTATACCCTTGCAGAGGGTATAATGACTTCAGTCAGAAGTTTGCAACGCAGTGAAGGTGACGTTTCCGACCCCATAAAGTAAATATATTCTTGATCAGCATCACTAGACGAGTCCATCTAGCCATGTCCGTCTGTCCGTCAGTCCGTCCGTTTCTACGCAAACTAGTCTCTTAGTTTTAAAGCTATTGGGCTGAAACTTTCCCAAAAGTCTTCTTTCCTTTACAGGTAGTATATAAGTCGAAAGCAGCCGGATCGGACAACTATATCTTATAGCTCCCATAGGAATAATCGGAAAAAAAAATTTTTTTAAGTGATTTCTTTGGTCATTTTAAACATATAAACTCCTACGCTTAAAAATATCATTTTTTAATTAGTTTTTATTTTTGGATTTAATTTTATCAAAATCGGACGACAATATCATATGTAACAGGAAGAAGGAAGCGTTTCCGACCCCATAAAGTATATATATTCTTGATCAGGATCACTAGCCGAGTCGATCTAGCCATGTCCGTCTGTCCGTCTGTCCGTCTGTCTGTCCGGATGAACGCTGAGATCTCGGAAACTATGAGAGCTAGGCTATTGAGATTTGGCGTGCAGATTCCTGAGCTTCTTACGCAGCGCAAGTTTGTTTCAGTAGAGTGCCACGACAACTCTAACGCCCACAAACCGCCCAAAACTGTGGCTCCTACAGTTTCGGTGCTAGAATAAAAATTTTAAATGAAATGTATTGATCTCATCAATACCTATCGATTGACTCAAAAAAAAATTGCCACGTCCACTTGTACGCCCACAAACCGCCCACAAACTTCAAAAAATCGTAAATATGAACGTGGATATCTCGGAAACTATCAAGGATAGAGAATTGGGATCACAGATTTAGATTCCGTAGCTCTGTGCGCAGCGCAAGTTTGTTACGAAAATATGCCACGCCCTCTCTAACGCCCACAAACCGCCCAAGGCTGTGGCGCCCACAATTTTCATGCTAGATACAAAATTTTAACTGAACTGTATTGGTCTCGTCAATACCTATCGATTGACCCAAAAAAAAATTTGCCACGCCCACTCTAACGCCCATAACGCTTAAATCTGTCTACCGCCGATAGGTGGCGCATTTCAATCTCGCTTTGCTGCTTGCATATCTCCATTTCCCTTTGGTCCCTTTGATGAGTAACGGGTATCTAATAGTCGAGGTACTCGACTATAGCGTTCTTCCTTGTTTAATATATAACCTCCTTCGCTTGAATATAAGATTTTTTAATTAGTTCTGAATTTCGAATTTAATTTGATCAAAATCGGACGACTATATCATATAGCTGCCATAGTACCGCTCGGAAAATTGGTCGGAAAATAATATGAAACAATTTATAGCTTTGGTGTTTTTATACCCGTTACTCGTAGAGTAAAAGGGTATACTAGATTCGTCGGAAAGTATGTAACAGGCAGAAGGAAGCGTTTCCGACCCCATAAAGTATATATATTCTTGATCAGGATCACTAGCCGAGTCGATCTAGCCATGTCCGTCTGTCCGTATGAACGCTGAGATCTCGGAAACTATAAGAGCTACAATACTGAGATTAGGCATGCAGATTCCTGAGATTCCTGCGCAGCGCAAGTTTGTTTCAGAAGAGTGCCACGCCCACTCCAACGCCCACAAACCGCCAAAAACTGTGGCTCCTACAGTTTTGATGCTAGAACAAAAAATTTAACTGAAATGTGTTTTTCTCATCAATACCTACCGATTGACCTAAAAAAAAGATTGCCACGCCCACTTTAACGCCCACAAACCGCCCACAAACTTCAAAAAATCGTAAATATGAACGTGGATATCTCGGAAACTATCAAGGATAGAGGATTGGGATCTCAGATTTAGATTCCCTAGCCTTGTGCGCAGCGCAAGTTTGTTACGCGAATATGCCACGCCCACTCTAACGCCCACAAACCGCCCAAATCTGTGGCGCCCACAATTTTCGTGCTAGATAAAAAATTTTAACTGAAATGTATTGGTCTCGTCAATACCTATCGATTGATTTAAAAAGAACTTTGCCACGCCCACTCTAACGCCCACAACGCTTAAATCTGTCTACCGCCGGTAGGTGGCGCAATTGCTGCGTGCATATCTCCACTTTCCTTTGGTCCCTTTAGCTGAGTAACGGGTATCTGATAGTCGAGGTACTCGACTATAGCGTTCTTCCTTGTTTAACATATAACCTCCTTCGCTTGGAAATATCATTTTTTAACTAGTTCTGAATTTCGAATTTAATTTTATCAAAATCGGACGACCATACCATACAGCTGGCTTAGGAACGATCGGAAAATTGGTGGGAAAATAATATGATGCGTTTTTTGACATATTATCTTATACTATGGGAATATCCTTTTTGTATTTTTAAATTTAATAATTATAACTGTAAGGGTATACAAACTTAGGCTTTTTTGCTTTTTTCCCACAAATTTGTATGAACCATATCTAGTTTTCCATGATAATTGGATCCTCCTGAACAAAAGTCCTATACAAACCATTTCGTAACCCATCGGATCCGCGGTATAGCTAAGAATACAAAAAACCGATGTTTGCCGACATTTTTAATTATGTGGCTTATATAATTGAGCCTATATTAAATATTTTTCTTGAAACACTCTCTTAATATAAGACAGAATTACTAAAAACAAGGAAGAACGCTATAGTCGAGTACCTCGACTATCAGATACCCGTTACTCAGCTAAAGGGACCAAAGGGAAATGGAGATATGCAAGCAGCAAAGCGAAATTAAAATGCGCCACCTACCGGCGGTAGACAGATTTAAGCGTTATGGGCGTTAGAAAGGGCGTGGCAATTTTTTTTGGATCAATCGATAGGTATTGACGAGACCGATACATTTCAGTTAAATTTTGTATCTATCATGAAAACTGTGGGCGCCACAGGCTTGGGCGGTTTGTGGGCGTTAGAGTGGGTGTGGCATATTCGCGTAACAAACTTGCGTTGCGTACAAGGCTACGGAATCTAAATCTGAGAATTCAATTCTCTATCTTTGCTAGTTTCCGAGATATCCACGTTCATACTTACAATTTTTTGAAGTTTGTGGGCGGTTTGTGGGCGTTAAAGTGAGCGTGGCAAGCTTTTTTTTGAGTCAATCGATAGGTATTGATGAGAACAATTCCTTTCAGTTAATTCCTTTCGGTTACTCTAGCATCAAAACTGTAGGAGCCACAGTTTTTGGCTGTTTGTGGGCGTAAAATAGGGCGTGGCACGCTGCTGAAACAAACTTGCGCTGCGTAAGAAGCTCAGGAATCTGCACGCAACAGCCTAGCTTTTAAAGTTTCCGAGATCTCAGCGTTCATCCGGACAGACAGACAGACGGACAGACGGACATGGCCAGATCGACTCGGCTAGTGATCCTGATCAAGAATATATATACTTTATGGGGTCGGAAACTCTTCCTTCTACCTGTTACATACTTTCCGAGGAATCTAGTATACCCTTTTACTCTACGAGTAACGGGTATAATTATAGAAATCCTCATAGACAAAAAGTTTCAATTGATAATTTCAAGAATAGGGAACGTCATATAAAGCTTCTGTAACAGCAAACTCTTCATATGTGACCAATTCAAAAGGGTTATATCTTTCTTTAAAAAAATCAGCAATTTCTTAAGCTATTTCATCATCTTTATTTGTCCAAGTACCGTCCGATCGAAGCAAATGTAATTTCTGGACAGGCTGTCGCTTAAGCCAGCAAGTGCAGCAGCAGCAGCTTAACATTTTACAGTTGAGTTTGTACTGTAAGGGGAGCATTGCAAGTGACAGCGGACTAAAATAGCAGCACATCCTCGAATACGGTCAGAGGGATAATTGGCCTCAATAAATCCTATCCAAAAATTGTGAGATGCGAGCGGCTGTTTCGTTTGTTAGCATCACATTAATTGAATTAGCGGTAACATATCGCATCGCTCAATTAGTTCGCGGCCCGACATATAAGGAGCAGTAGTAAGCAAATATAGATATTTTTTATCGAAAGTGTCGATTATCACAAGCTCTGTGTAAAAATTATACAACTCTGTGACCACGTGCTTTTAAGTTACAAATTTTTAAGTAATACAACCTTTGGGTTTTTCTACAATATGGAAAAAAAGGAGTTTCGTGTCCTGATTAAGCACTGTTTTTTGATAGGAAAAAATACAGTAAAAGCAAAAGCTTGGCTTGATAAACATTACCCAGATTCTTCTCCGGGAAAATCAACCATCAAAGATTGGTACAATGAATTTAAACGTGGTCGTGTGGACACCAAAGACGCTGAACGCAGTGGTCGCCCAAAAACAGCAGTTACGCCAGAAAATGTGGCAAAAATCCGAAAAATGGTATTGGCCGATCGCAAATTGAAATTAAAGGAGATAGCTGATGCCTCAAAGATATCGGAAGGCAGTGTGTTTACGATATTACATGAACATTTGGACATGAGAAAGCTCTGCTCGAAGTGGGTGCCGCGATTGCGAACACCGGACCAAAAGCAACAACGCATCGATGCTTCCAAGACGTGTTTAAGCATGTTGAAGCGCAATAGGACCGATTTTTTTCGCCGTTACGTAACCATGGATGAAACCTGGATACACCACTATACTCCAGAATCCAGTCGTCAGTCTTCTGAGTGGGTGGTAGCCGGTGAAAGCCGTCCGAAGCGTCCCAAAACACAAATATCGGCGGGTAAGGTTATGGCTTCTGTATTTTGGGATGCACATGGGATTTTATTTATAGACTACCTCGAAAAAGGTAAAACAATAAACAGCGAATATTATATAAAACTGCTGGATCGATTGGATCGCGTTATCAAGGAAAAACGTCCACATATGGCCAAGAAGAAACCACTGTTTCACCAGGATAATGCACCATGCCACAAGTCTATGGCAACAATGGTGAAATTGAGTGAATTGAGGTTCGAACTTCTGCCGCACCCACCTTATTCTCCAGATATGGCCCCCAGTGACTACTGGCTTTTTTCAGATCTCAAAAAGCACCTCCAAGCCAAGAGATATCGATCAAATGAAGAGGTGATTGTCGATACTGAGACCTATTTTGAGGGTAAAAGTTCATCTTTCTACAAAAATGGCATAGAAAGGTTGGAGAAGCGCTGGACTGAGTGTATAGCCGTAGATGGAAACTATATTGATGAATAAAACAAAATTTTCAAAAAAAAAAGTGTTTTTCCTTGTTAGGCCGGGAACTTATTGAGCGGTGTGATAGTGCTCTAAATCGAGACTTTTGCCAGTGAGACGTTGGCGTTCCAAAATGAGAAATGAATGCCAAAATTAGAAATGTCTAAGCATTAAAAGGCGAACTGCTGGTAAACGGGTTCATGGGAAGCTCCATCGATTTTATCATCATTGACACCACTTAGTCAATACGAGAGATAAGAAATTCAAAGCACTAGACGGAGGAGCCTTAGGTGCACGTTGCATTAAATTGGAAGTGCTAGATCCAGAAGACGGGGAGGGTATAGCTGGGCCCCAAGCACTCTGAGCAGAAAGAAAGGCTGGTAAAAATTAATTTATGGTTGTTTTTTGGTTGCACCAGATTTACGACACGCAATTGCTTCTAGAAAAACTGGACATTTGCGGTAGCCTGCACCGTGGTTGTAACCGCAGTTAATGCACTTAAATTGATCCTGAGACCTAGCGGGACAAACAGGCTTCGAAATTCATGATCACCACCACTTTTAGCGCATTTGGGAGGCAAGAAACATAACAATTGGTCCAAACGTGGAATCAGTCGAAGCAAATAATGATTTATATAATCTCGTATGATCTTACAATTAAAATTTTCATTTTTTTTGGGCATCATCGATACCACAATTTTCCTCACTGAGGGAATTTAACAACTATCGATGCCAGGAAACTGAGTACCATCAAATTTTTCAAAACTATTTAAAAAGTCGTACGGATACACTTACTTAAATTTTTCTCCCTGAAATGTTGTACTTAGAATTTTCAAATCTTTATACTCTATGTAGCTCGATAGATTTTCTAAACTTAAACTTAAAGGCATTTATTTTAATTGTTTGGGTTGGCGCAATATAAAGTTAATTATTACAAGGTATGGCGATGAAGTCTCCTTCTGTTGTCTTCTTCCTCGACTGACTTACAGAATTTTTTAATGCAGTCTACGCCTTTAAAATTATAATTATAATTAATTCATTAATTAATAATTATAATTTTAATTAGTTATGGAATTTGTAATAAATTAATTTACCCTAGCAGGGGGTATTATGATTTCAGTCAGAAGTTTGCAACGCAGAGAAGGAGACGTATCCGACCTTATAAAGTATATATATTCTTAATCAGCATCACTAGACGAGTCGATCTAGCCATGTCCGTCTGTCCGTCCGTTTCTACGCAAACTAGCCTCTCAGTTTTATAGCTATTGGACTGAAACTTCCTAAAAGTCATATTTCTTTGGCAGGTAGTATATAAGTCGAAGCAGCCGGATCGGACAACTATATCTTATAGCTCCCATAGGAATAATCGGGAAAAAATTTTTTTTTAATTAGATCTTTGGTGATTTTTAACATATAACCTCCTACGCTTGGAAACAACATTTTTAATTAGTTTTGAATTTCGAAATCAATTTTATCAAAATCGGACGACTATATCATATAGCTGCCATAGGAACGATCGGAAAATTGGTGGGAAAATAATATGAAACAAATTATAGCTTCGGTGTTTTTTGACATATTATCTTTACTATTGTGAATATCATTTTTTGTATTTTTATACCCGTTACTTGTAGAGTAAAAGGGTATACTAGATTCGACGGAAAGTATGTAACAGGCAGAAGGAAGCGTTTCCGACCCCATAAAATGTATATATTCTTGATCAGGATCACTAGCCGAGTCGATCTAGCCATGTCCGTCTTTCCGTCTGTCTGTCTGTCCGGATGAACGCTGAGATCTCGGAAACTTTAAGAGCTAGGCTATTGAGATTTGGCGTCCAGATTCCTGAGCTTCTTACGCAGCGCAAGTTTGTTTCAGCAGAGTGCCACGCCCACTCTAACACCCAAAAGCCGCCCAAAACTGTTGCTCCTAATAAAAAAAACGCCCACAACGCCTAACGCCCACAACGCTTAAATCTGTCTACCGCCGGTAGGTGGCGCATTTCAATCTCCCCTTGTTGCTTGCATATCTCCATTTTCCGTTGGTCCCTTTAGCTAATTAACGGGTATCCGATAGTCGAGGTACACGACTATAGCGTTCTTTCTTGTTAAATTTAATAATTATAACTGCAAGGGTATACAAACTTCGGCTTGAGAGTTTAACTTCCTTTCTTGTTTTTATATTATTTGTATTTGATTTTTTTTTTTTAGTTTTACAGAAAATGTCTTCTATTTTAACTATCAAAGCTCATGGTATAAAGCATATATATTCTTGATCAGCATCACTAGACGAGTCGATCTAGCCATGTCCGTCTGCCCGTCTGTCCGTCGTTTCTACGCAAACTAGTCTCTCAGTTTTAAAGCTATCGGGCTGAAACTTTCCCAAAAGTCTTATTTATTTTCCAGGTAGTATACAAGTGGGAACCAGTCGGATCGGAAAACCATATCTAATAGTTCCCATAGGAATAATCGGAAAATTTTTTTTAAATTATATCTTTGGTGTTTTTTAACATAAAACCTCTTACGCTTGGAAATATTATTTTTTAATAAGTTCTGAGTTTCGAATTCAATTTTATCAAAATCGAACGACTATATCATATAGCTGCCATAGGAACGATCGAAAAATTGGTGAGAAAATAATATGAAACAAATTATAGCTTCGTTTTTTTTGACACATTATTTTATACTATTGGGAATATCATTTTTATACCCTTGCAGAGGGTATATTGATTTCAATCAGAAGTTTGCAACGCAGTGAAGGAGACGTTCCGACCCCATAAAGTACATATATTCTTGATCAGCATGACTAGACGAGTCGATCTAGTCATGTCCGTCTGTCCGTCCGTTTTTACGCAGTAGTCTCAGTTCTAAGGCTTTCAGGCTGAAACTTTCCCAAAAGTCTTATATCTTTTGCAGGTAGTATATAAGTCGGAAACAGCCGGATCGGACTACTATATCTTATAGCTCCCATTGGAATTATCGGAAAAAAATTTTTTTAAATTATTGTTCGTACCCAAAGGTAGTCAACATGACTACACCCAACAAATCAAGCAGTAGCCAAGTTGGGAACAGTACCAGGCGCTCAGTAGCACTCACTGCAGATGAGAATTGCTGGTCAGCATATTATATGTCTCATTAACTCACCATCTCACCGTCACAACGATACGCTGACCCGCCAATGCAGTCAGCACATTTGCGGTGTCAGCCGAGCCAACTACGCAACTGCTACCATAATCATAATTCCCTGACCTACTTTAGAATATAGCTTACTTCACTAATCAGTACACTAAACTTCCGTGTTCCAAGCAGTATATAATAATGTCTCAAGTGAACAATAAATCAGTTATCAACACACCTCATAACTCCGCGGTTCTACTTCCTACCTCTGGGAACAGGGCTCGTAACACACTATCTCAACTAGCAGCTAACCACGTTAGTTCAACCTCACCGCAGTTCCCGCATCGCCTGTGGTCCGGCATTACAGTAACCATCGTTACCATTGCCGCGACGCGATCGTCCTGCAAGTGTCTACTTCGGTTAGGCACAAACATTGGTGACCCCGACGTGATCCTTTACCAACAAAGGATCACACTTCAGCAACCCCCTTCCTACCAAAAGCTGAACCTCTGACTGGTGAGAAGACCCGTTATATTCACTACATTCACCCGCTCTGGAAACCCTAGCTCATCCAGCTTCATAGGATACGCTTCGTCATCCAGCGTCACAGGATCGTCAGCTTAATCCAGCTTCACAGGATACGCTTGTTCTTCCAGCGTCACAGGAACTCAGCTTAATCCAGCTTCACAGGATACGCTTCTTCTTCCAGCGTCACAGGAACTCAGCTTAATCCAGCTTCACAGGATACGCTTCTTCTTCCAGCGTCACAGGAACTCAGCTTAATCCAGCTTCACAGGATACGCTTCGTCATCCAACGTCACAGGATCGTTAGCTTTATCCAGCTTCACAGGATACGCTTCTTCTTCCAGCGTCACAGGAACTCAGCTTAATCCAGCTTCACAGGATACGCTTCTTCTTCCAGCGTCACAGGAACTCAGCTTAATCCAGCTTCACAGGATACGCTTCTTCTTCCAGCGTCACAGGAACTCAGCTTAATCCACTGACTCGTCCGATCGAGAATCAACCGATACATATAATGGTTCATTGCAGCTCATTGACTGAACTTTACATTTCTAAACTTAACCAAGAAATATCTTAGTTTTGTTGCAGAAGGTCCACATACCATAGACGTGCCAAATGATCAAGTTCTACGAGGGCAAAATTTCAGTCCCCACGGTAATGTAAATTTTATCGCAAAGGGGAGTGTTAAACAGCATCAAGAAGATGTGAAGGACCTGAATCACAAACAGGAACCGCCGCAGTTGAAGGAAAGATCCTCCTTGGTCAATGATTTGTTAGGTGCTTTCTATACAATTCGGCCAAGGGCTGACCGACATCACGCCTTTAATTGAGGGTACCCCTCAATGGGGGTACCCAAAGGTACTCAACATGACTACACCCAACAAATCAAGCAGTAGTCAAGTTGGGAACAGTACCAGGCGCTCAGTAGCACTCACTGCAGATGAGAATTGCTGGTCAGCATATTATATGTCTCACTAACTCACCATCTCACCGTCACAACGATACGCTGACCCGCCAATGCAGTCAGCACATTTGCGGTGTCAGCCGAGCCAACTACGCAACTGCTACCATAATCATAATTTCCTGACCTACTTTAGAATATAGCTTACTTCACTAATCAATACACTAAACTTCCATCGTTACCATTGCCGCGACGCGATCGTCCTGCAAGTGTCTACTTCGGTTAGGCACAAACAATTTGTTAGCAGTATATTAGAGAGGTTCATAGAATAAGCTGTATGCCGATGACTATTTAGTATTAATATCATTTACATGCTAACTTCCGCATTTATGTACCAATTCCGATATTCCGATTCAATGTAAAACTAAGTTAAGCTAATATATGACGATAAGGATATTGTAAAGATCGGAGAACGGTCACACTGCGATATAAGAGAGACTAGCGAGCACATGTGTAAATTTAAGCCAATATAGAAAATTCGAATAAAAAGTGAAATAGAACGGCGATAACAACTTCAGAAGTGGGATAGACACCTTTTAAACACCCGCCTACGTAAACATTTCTGGTCATCCGAGGACACACAGTTTTTTTTCCCTTACAATTGCGATCGCGTACGACGCCATTCTGAAATGGACAAGAATCAAATTGTTGAGTGGCTACAAGCCAATGAAATCTTGTTCCCAACAAGTGCAACTTTAAGGCAATTGCGCAAGCTTGCGTTGGATGCCGGTTGCCAAGAAGCGGCTGGTATCCCGGAAAACACATTGGAGGAAGAAGACGCCAAAATTGATATACTAAGTCAAGGAACCGCTAGCGAAGACATACACATACACACATTGGAAGAAGAGGAAGCATTGCTTGACGCCGCCATAAGGGTGGCTGAAAAGAAAAAGATATTGGCCGGATTGATGCAAAACAACAACAAGACGACAGATGACATCAGAATTGTAAAGCAGCTCATGGTCCCGTTTTCTGCCACTGAAAATGAGGAAGCTCTTAAGTGGATTTTGGATTTTGAGAGAATCTGCAGAGATGTTAATGAGTGTAAAAATTTTCAATTGCGCTGCGTACGAATGCTTATGAAACCGGGCACAGATGCGGACTTGTTTGTGCGTGTTGACCGATCGAGTACTTACGACGAATTTAAGAAAAACTTTATAGAAACATTTGGTCATGGCAGTTCAACTGCTGATATTGTATTGCTGTTAAAGGAAACCATTTTTAACCCTGCGAAGAACACCGTTATGGGATACATACTTCTTATGGAGGAAATTGCTATGCGTGCTAACATCGACGAAAAATTGACAGTCCAGTTCATCATTGATGGTTTTCGTGATCGTTCAGCCAATATCGCCCTATTGTACACAGCTACAACAATCGGACAATTGAAAGAGTTGGCTCGGAAGTATGCAAGTCTAAGTAAGAAGTCGCACAATTTTTCCCACCGCGCAGAAAGTTCTGGAAATGAGCGGAACACAATCCGCTGCTATAATTGTTCCGCTTATGGGCATTACGCTTCGTCGTGTACTGCGTCGAAACGCGAGAAGGGGTCCTGTTTCCGTTGTGGATCCCTCCAACATATGCTGAAGGATTGTCAACAGAAGCCTACAATTAATCCGCGGATGGTGGGCGCAGCCAACAACCAGCCGATTCGAGATGACGAAGAGGGGCACAATATGTTTATTCCGATTGTTAACCAGGTAGGAGTATATTTTTACACTGATTGTCAACAGAAGCCTAACGTAACCTTACTTTCTGCCATGTTTGATACGGGAAGCGCCATTAATTTAATTCAGCACGCTGCGATTCCTTATAGTAACTTTAGCGATGTATTGTTTCCGACGGACTACTGTGGAGTTAATGGATTTAAGATTAAAACTTTCGGGAAAATATTTGTTAGACTTGTTTTTCAAAACAGAGAAGAAGAAATTTCATTTTTTGTTGTACCCAACAACTATGTTGCAACTAATGTTCTTTTAGGACGTAAGTTTTTGGAAAAATTTGGAATAAAATTGATTTTTAAGGATAAGATAAAAGAAATTGTAGAATTGCATTTATTTAAGAATATTGAAACAAATCGAGACAGTGAATCATTGAATAGATTGAACATTGACAGTGAACCATTGAAGAGTTTAGTGAATATTGAAACAAATCGAGACAGTGAATCATTGAATAGATTGAACATTGACAGTGAACCATTGAAGAGTTTAGTGAATATTGAAACATATCGAGACAGTGACCCATTGAAAAGCAGTAGAAGGTTTGAAGAATTATGTAATGAGAGTAAAATAGATAGTAATGATAGCATACCATACATATATAGTATTGATGTATTTAAGGATGATGAAAGTATTGACATTGACCCGAAGTTAAGTGATAAGGATAGGTGCGAGCTTAATGAAATAATAAGATTAAATTACTTAAGTTTATCCAACATCCCAGCTATCCAACATAGCTATGAAATGAGACTAAGACTTAAGTCGGAAGAGCCTGTACGATCTGTACCAAGAAGACTTTCATATCAGGAAAAGAAAGAAGTAGATTTAAAAATTGATGAGTTATTGAAAAAGGGATTTATAAGAGAAAGCAATTCGCCCTATAGTTCCGCTATTGTACTTGTTAAGAAAAAATCCGGAGAAAAGCGTATGTGTGTAGACTATAGACAACTTAATAAGATAACCATTCGTGATGGATACCCGCTTCCCCTCATAGATGACTGCTTAGAAAGATTAGAAGGAAACAAATATTTCACACTTTTAGATTTGAAAAGTGGATACCACCAAGTGAAAGTAGCAGAAAGTTCAGTGCAGTATACAGCTTTTGTAACACCCTCCGGTCAATATGAATACACAAGAATGCCTTTTGGACTCATGAATGCACCCGCAGTATTCATGAGATTTATTAACTTTATTCTGCAACCTTTGATTCGCGAAGGAAATGTAGTAGTCTATATCGACGATATTGCTATAGGTTCGAAGACATTGAATGAACATTTTACGACGGTAGGAAGAGTTTTACGAATTTTAGCAGAGTACCGATTAGAAATTAAGGTAAGTAAATGCCAGTTCGCTTACGAAAGCATTGAATTTTTAGGGTACACACTCAGTGGAAAAGGAATCAGTCCAAATTATGAGCACACATCAACTATTAAACATCTTCCGATACCAAAAGATCGCCATGGAATGCAAAAATGCTTAGGATTATTTTCTTACTTTAGGAGATTTATTCCGGCATACTCAAAAATAGCGAAACCATTGCAAGAGCTCACAAAAGTAGGCGCTAAGTATGAACTCAGTGAAGATTGCATCAATATTTTTGAATATCTTCGGGAGAAATTAATTTCATTTCCTATACTATCTTTGTACAACCCGAACCGAGAAACTGAATTGCATTGCGACGCAAGTAGCGAGGGATTTGGTGGAATCTTATTGCAAAAACAGGATGATAGCAAGTTCCACCCAATAGCCTACTTTTCACAAAGAGCAACAAAATTAGAGGCAAGATATGAAAGCTTCAAATTGGAAACTTTAGCTGTAGTCTACTCATTACGAAAATTTAGAATATACCTAGAAGGAATTCCATTTAATATAGTGACAGATTGTAATGCAGTAGTATTATGTCTAGGAAAAGGACGCCTTAATTCAAGTATTGCCAGATGGGCTTTAGAGTTGGCCAATTATAATTATACCCTTAAGCATCGTAGTGGAAAATATATGACACATGTTGATACATTGAGTAGATACCCTTCAGCCTTAAATGAGAATTTTGAATATGAACCTGTAGTGAATATTCAGGAAAGAGACAACAAAGATCAAATAGTTTCAGTAATTGACAGTGACGACATTAATCTTCAGCTTCAGATAACGCAAAATAGGGATAGTATTATAGTAAAATTGAAAGAACAATTAGAACTTGGAATTGTGAAGAACTTTATATTGAATGATGGAATTGTTTATAGATTAGGTGAGAATGATATTGAACTGTTATATGTACCAGCTGAAATGGAATCCCATATAATTAGAAGAGTTCATGAAAATTTATGCCATTTAGGTACAGAGAAATGTTTAAAGGAAATAACGAGACATTATTGGTTTCCGAACATGAAATCTAAAATAGAAGCATTTATTGGAAATTGTTTAAACTGTATCATGTTTACGGTACCCACACATGCGAATAATCGAACACTACATAATATACCCAAGCGACCAATTCCTTTTGATACATTACATATAGATCATTTTGGACCATTGCCCTCAGTCATATCGAAAAAGAAACATTTGTTAGTAATTATTGATGGATTTACCAAATTCGTTAAATTGTTTCCGGTAAATTCAACGAGTACGAAAGAAGTTAACATTTGTTTTTCGAAATATTTTCAATATTACAGTCGACCACGTAGAATCGTAAGTGATAGAGGTACATGTTTTACGTCATTAGAATTTGCAAAATTTTTATTGGAAAATAATATCGAACACGTTAAGGTAGCAACTGCGTCACCTCAGGCGAACGGCCAGGTGGAGAGAGTAAATAGGACTGTAAAAGCGATGCTAGCCAAGATAACTGAACCAATTAAGCACGAGGATTGGAGCAAACTCTTAGTTAAGGCCGAATATGCCATTAATAATTCAATGCATTCAACTACGAAAGAATTACCCTCAGTGTTGTTATTTGGAGTTCAGCAGAGAGGTTGTAATATTGACGCATTAACAGAATACTTAGATGATAGAAATGATATACCACAGTGTGATTTAGTAAATGTCCGCAAAAACTCTTCAGATAAAATTGAACAGTGTCAGAAAAGAAGCAAGGAATATTTTCAGAAGAATCACAAAAATCATGTAGAATTCGCAGAAGGCGATTTTGTTGTAATGCGAAACATTGACACCACAATTGGTACAAATAAAAAATTTGTGCCAAAGTACAAAGGACCATACATCGTTAAAAAAGTTTTGCCAAACGATAGGTATGTTGTAAGTGATATTGAAAATTGTCAAATTAGCCAAATTCCCTATGATGGAATTGTAGAAGCATGCCGGTTGCGGAAATGGGCAGATTGGCGTAATCAGTGTGAAAGTAACTCCTAAAATGTTAATCTAATACTTATGTCTAACTTATTTATAACTAACCAACTTTGTGCACATATATATCATAACTATTCTAATTAGCTTATACGTACAGATACAAAACTAGAAACTCACGATCGAGGACGATCTAATTGTCAGGATGGCCGAGCTGTTAGCAGTATATTAGAGAGGTTCATAGAATAAGCTGTATGCCGATGACTATTTAGTATTAATATCATTTACATGCTAACTTCCGCATTTATGTACCAATTCCGATATTCCGATTCAATGTAAAACTAAGTTAAGCTAATATATGACGATAAGGATATTGTAAAGATCGGAGAACGGTCACACTGCGATATAAGAGAGACTAGCGAGCACATGTGTAAATTTAAGCCAATATAGAAAATTCGAATAAAAAGTGAAATAGAACGGCGATAACAAATTATAATTATATTATAACCTCCTAAGCTTAGGAATAACATTTTTTAATTACTTAGTTTTGAATTTCGAATTAAACTGTATCAAAATCGGACGACTATATCATATAGCTGCCATAGGAACGATCGAAAAATTGGTGGGAAAAAAATATGAAACAAATTATAACTTCGGTGTTTTTTAACATATAACCTCCTTCGCTTGGAAATAACATTTTTTAATTAGATTTGAATTTCGAATTAAATTTAATCAAAATCGGACGACTATATCATATAGCTGCCATAGAAACGATCGGAAAATTGGTAAGAAAATAATATGAAACAAATTATAGCTTCGGTGTTTTTTAAAATATGACCTTCTACCCTTGGAAATACCTACTCGTAGAGTAAAAGGGTTTACTAGATTCGTCGGAAAGTATGTAACAGGCAGAAGGAAGCGTTTCCGACCCCATAAAGTATATATATTCTTGATCAGGATCACTAGCCGAGTCGATCTAGCCATGTCCGTCTGTCCGGATGAACGCTGAGATCTTGGAAACTATGAGAGCTAGGTTATTGAGATTTGGCGTGCCGATTCCTGAGCTTCTTACGCAGCGCAAGTTTGTTTCAGTAGAGTGCCACGCCCACTCTAACGCCCACAAACCGCCCAAAACTGTGGCTCCTACAGTTTTGATGATAGATAGAAAATTTGAACTGAAATAAATTAGTCTTGACAATGACCCAAAAAAAATTTTGCTACGCCCACTCTAACGCCCACAAACCTCCCAAGAAAAAAAGCTATGACGTCAGAGCCAGACAATGCAAAATGTTTTTACGCGTGTATGTGTGTGTATGTACCCTGCAGTTCCACAATTGAGTTAAGCGCCCAATCATCACGAAGCCGACTGCGACGTCGGCAGAGCAGCCAGCGACGCCGGCAGAGCTGAGCGCAACGGCGGCAAAGAGACGCGCTCTCAGTCGGACAGTCGCACAATCGGACAGTCGCACAAAAAGTACTTTTGGGCTCTCCCTCTCTCGCCATGTCTCAGCTGGAGAAATGCGTGTGAGGGCAAGGAGGCCCATCAATTAAAATAGCAAGACTTTTGTGCACCCTTGCCTTTTGAATAATGCGAAATTTTTTTAGTAAATGTTAAAACAACCAATTAAAATATTATGTTTGGGTCTTAAATTATTTTTATTTCTTAAAAAAATTTATATGTTTATTAATATTATTTATTAATATGTGAAGTTTCAAAAATATATTTTTTGTAACGATTTGCATAGTCGGATTGTCTATAAATACCCTGCTTCTAAGTGGAAGATGCATAGACCAAACGGGACATGCAAAAAAACAGAACAACAACGGATTAGCGGAACCGTTGTTGTTGTTGCTTGTTGTTTTTCTGGAAGGCACGCGCCTTTTTTCGTCTTTTCACTTGCGTTTACTTAAGTGAAGGAGAAGTACAAGCAAAAGTACAAGCAATTAACTCTGTTATATTAAATATACAAGTGGCTTAAAAGTGAAAGAGAAACTATTCTCAGGTAAGTCTGTAGCAGAACAATACTTTTGTAAGCAGTGAGAGTAAAAACAAGATAATCTATATTAAAAATAAGGAAAATACAAGATTCGCAAAAAAACACGTGGCGGAAAAAGACAGCTGTTAAAAATATTAATTTTTGATGTGAAAAGCAACAAATGGTGCATCTAAATAAACAAATGAATAAATCTGTGAAACAATTTAAAAATCTTATTGTACGCCGGGGGTAGCGGGGTGCTGCGCTGGTGGAATGGCGTGGGAGGCGACGGCGGCAAAACTGGCGGCGTCGGCGGGCCGCTTCGCTGGGCTTCGGTGGCTTGCTGCTGGTGCGTTTGCTGCTGGGGTTGCGGAAGCTGTAGAGGAGGAACCACTCGAACGCGTATTGCCCCTTAATTGAAATGAATGTACGCACAAAGTTAATTTGCAAAAGTAGGCGGGGGTACGACCGCGGTTTATTTCAGTTGAAACTCCAGAATCGAACTAAATTAGTCTAAGCTCCGCTATGCGCTTCAAAGCGCAGCGGAGACTTCATAGAGGGAGCTAGGAACAGCGCAGGAGAGCGGGAGCGCGAGAGAGCGGGAGAGCGGGAGAGCGGTAGAGCGGGCCCAGTGCAGATTCGCCGGACAGTGGGCCTGAACACTTATTGAGTGCACAGTTCCAGGTACAAACAAGGAAGAACGCTATAGTCGAGTACCTCGACTATCAGATACCCGTTACTCAGCTAAAGGGACCAAAGGGAAATGGAGATATGCAAGCAGCAAAGCGAGATTTAAGTGCGCCACCTACCGGCGGAAGACAGATTTAAGCATTGTGGGCGTTAGGGTAGGCGTGGCAAATTTTTTTTTGGATCAATCGATAGGTATTGACGAGACCAATATATTTCAGTTAAAATTTGTTATCTAGCATAAAAATTGTGGGCGCCACAGGCTTGGGCGGTTTGTGGGCGTTAGATTGGGCGTGGCATATTCGCATAACAAACCTGCGCTGCGTACAAGGCTACGGAATCTTAATCTGAAATCCCAATACTCTATCTTTGATAGTTTCCGAGATATCCGCGTTCATACTAACGGTTTTTTGAAGTTTGTGGGCGGTTTGTGGGCGTTAAAGTGGGCGTGGCAAACTTTTTTTTGGGTCAATCGATAGGTATTGATGAGAACAATTCATTTCAGTTTAAATTTTTACTCTAGCATCAAAACTGTAGAAGCCACAGTTTTGGGCGGCTTGTGGGCGTTAGAGTGGGCGTGGCACTCTACTGAAACAAACTTGCGCTGCGTAAGAAGCTCAGGAATCTGCTCGCCAAATCTCAATAGCCTAGCTCTCATAGTTTCCAAGATCTCAGCGTTCATCCGGACAGACAGACGGACAGACGGACAGACGGACAGACGGACAGACAGACAGACGGACATGGCTAGATCGACTCGGCTAGTGCTCCTGATCAAGAATATATATACTTTATGGGGTCGGAAACGCTTCCTTCTGCCTGTTACATACTTTCCGACGAATCTAGTATACCCTTTTACTCTACGAGTAACGGGTATAAAAATTAGAGATGTTTGTTTTTAAAACTTATGTTTGTGGTTAAAATTCGTTAAAAATTAATATTAATAATATTAAACCACAATTCTTAAACAAACATGGCTATTTAAATATAAATCTCAAACATCTCTAATTTTCAGTCCCTGGAAAAGTGTTATTTTTTTTCCGCATCTGCAAAACAAATAAATGTTTTAATAAATAATGAAAAAATACATAAATAGTGTGTGGCATATTTTTCTTAATAATTTTTTACAACAAAATAAAATAAATCAAGTGACCGAAAACAAAAGTTTGCAAATTTCTTCACGATATTTTTTTAATTTTCTTATATATATATAAAACAAGAAGAAGCTCAAAGTCTACCCAAATTTCGTCCGCGCCTTATTAAGTAAGTTTTTATTGAGGCTGAAAGTAACTATTGTTTGTAAGTTTAATTTTTAAAAGACTTCTGGGATTTTTACATTGAATGCCAAAGATAACACATCTTTTATTATAAATAAAACTTACAAATAACGATTACTTTCGGTCACTCGTTTTTATTCTCGTCTCGTTTTATTTTTAAAACTACTTTTTCTTCTAATACTAGATGCAATCGCTCTGGTGGAGTCCTCGGAGCCTCCCAAAAAGGCGCTGCAGAAGGCAATGCGGTGCGTTAAAAACTTGAGTTGCACCAAAAAAAAGGCAACGCCGGCACCAGATGCTGAAGAGGAGGTGCCAACGACCCCGATAACGCCGGGAACCCCCGAGCTCAAATTATAAAACAAATAAATAAAAATAAAAACAAGGAAGAACGCTATAGTCGAGTACCTCGACTATCAGATACCCGTTACTCAGCTAAAGGGACCAAAGGAAAATGGAGATATGCAAGCAGCAAATGCGCCACCTACCGGCGGTAGACAGATTTAAGCGTTGTGGGCGTTAGAGTGGGCGTGGCAAAGTTTTTTTTAAATCAATCGATAGGTATTGACGAGACCAATACATTTCAGTTTAAATTTTTTATCTACCATGAAAATTGTGGGCGCCACAGACTTGGGCGGTTTGTGGGCGTTGGAGTGGGCGTGGCATATTCGCATAATAAACTTGCGCTGCGCTCAAGCCTACGGAATCTAAATCTGAAATCTCGTTTCTCTATCTTTGATATTTTCCGAGATATCCGCGTTCATATTTACGATTTTTTGAAGTTTGTGGGCGGTTTGTGGGCGTTAAAGTGGGCGTGGCAAACTTTTTTTAGGTCAGTCGGTAGGTATTGATGAGAACAATACATTTCAGTTAAAATTTTTGTTCTAGCATCAAAACTGTAGGAGCCACAGTTTTGGGCGGTTTGTGGGCGTTAGAGTGGGCGTGGCACTCTTTTGAAACAAACTTGCGCTGCGCAGGAATCTCAGGAATCTGCATGCCTAATCCCAGTATTGTAGCTCTTATAGTTTCCAAGATCTCAGCGTTCATACGGACAGACGGACAGACGGACAGACGGACAGACGGACAGACGGACATGGCTAGATCGACTCGGCTAGTGATCCTGATCAAGAATATATATACTTTATGGGGTCGGAAACGCTTCCTTCTGCCTGTTACATACTTTCCGACGAATCTAGTATACCCTTTTACTCTACGAGTAACGGGTATAACTACAACTGAAACAAGGAAGAACGCTATAGTCGAGTACCTCGACTATCAGATACCCGTTACTCAGCTAAAGGGACCAAAGGAAAATGGAGATATGCAAGCAGCAAATGCGCCACCTACCGGCGGTAGACAGATTTAAGCGTTGTGGGCGTTAGAGAGAGCGTGGCAAAGTTTTTTTAAATCAATCGATAGGTATTGACGAGACCAATACATTTCAGTTTAAATTTTTTATCTACCATGAAAATTGTGGGCGCCACAGACTTGGGCGGTTTGTGGGCGTTGGAGTGGGCGTGGCATATTCGCATAATAAACTTGCGCTGCGCTCAAGCCTACGGAATCTAAATCTGAAATCTCGTTTCTCTATCTTTGATATTTTCCGAGATATCCGCGTTCATATTTACGATTTTTTGAAGTTTGTGGGCGGTTTGTGGGCGTTAAAGTGGGCGTGGCAAACTTTTTTTAGGTCAGTCGGTAGGTATTGATGAGAACAATACATTTCAGTTAAAATTTTTGTTCTAGCATCAAAACTGTAGGAGCCACAGTTTTGGGCGGTTTGTGGGCGTTAGAGTGGGCGTGGCACTCTTTTGAAACAAACTTGCGCTGCGCAGGAATCTCAGGAATCTGCATGCCTAATCCCAGTATTGTAGCTCTTATAGTTTCCAAGATCTCAGCGTTCATACGGACAGACGGACAGACGGACAGACGGACAGACGGACAGACGGACAGACGGACATGGCTAGATCGACTCGGCTAGTGATCCTGATCAAGAATATATATACTTTATGGGGTCGGAAACGCTTCCTTCTGCCTGTTACATACTTTCCGACGAATCTAGTATACCCTTTTACTCTACGAGTAACGGGTATAATTATATTTGCTGCTAAGCGCTCAACGTGTGCTGAATGTGCCCTTTTTCGCTGGGTAATCGAGCGCTCAGCTTGTGCTGAATGAGTGCTTTTTCCGCTGCCTAACCGAGCGCTCAACGTGTGCTGAATGTGTGCTTTTTCCGCTGCTTAATCGAGCGCTCAACATGTGCTGAACGTGTGCTTTTTTTGCTGCTCAAAAAAGCGCTCAAAGGGGTGCTCAAAAAGCGCTCAATGAGTGCTAGTTTTTGTGCACTGATGAACCCTAGGACATGCCTATGTTAATTTAAGCACTCAATTCCATATAAATTGTGCGCTTATTGAGCGCTGAGTGATGAACTTTTTGCAGTGATTGTGTGCTCAATCAGCGCTGAATGGTACTGCAGGGTAATATCCGCGGCAAATAGAATTCTTTCAAACAAAGCTATTCAACCAAATATTTTGAAATACAAAATGTGCCTTAAAATTGTGTATGTTTAGCAAGCATACATAAATATAAATGTTTTTTGTCTATTTTATGTGTTGCTTTCTCATTCTTGGCGCTGGCTGAAACAAAAGCAGAGCCGAAAAATGAGAGCAAGGGAGAGAGAACAAAGTGCGCGGCTAACTTATTCAATTAAATAATGAACAAAAAAATAAACTATTTGTCCTTTTTTTCCCCTGTCCTCTAACCACTTTAGTTATTGCTGTAATTTTGTTGATTGCTTATGTTCAACAAACATATATTAATACAAATGTTTTTATTCTATTTTATGTTTTGCTCTCTCTTTCTTGGCGCAGGCTGTAACAAATGCTGGTCAAAAAAAAACAATGACAGTTACAGCGCTGCCAACGCTAAGAGAGAGCAGGTCAAAAAAAAAGAGAACGAAAAGCGCTGCCAACGATAAGAGCGTACAGTGCGCGGCTAACTTATTCTATTGAATAATTAACAATTTACTCCTGTTTTCTACCCTAACACCAATTCATTGGTCTATTAATTTCAATTACCTTATTCTGATTATTGTTAGATTTAAATTGCTGAAAAGCAACCGCATGGGGAGGGAGGGCTATTGCTCTTTGCATTTTTTCCCTTCTTAGTGCATTTTTATGCGCCAAAAGAGAAGTATATTTGGGGGAAAAGGACCGAAATCCGCGCACTTTAAATTGGCGGGCTAAAACTTTACAGCGCTGCAAATATTTCTGTTGTCTTTTAAAAGATATGTATGTTTATTTAAGTTGCTTTTATGTTTAATCAATGCCTTTGATTGTAAAAAAAAAATAGCCAGTTCACTCCAACGCCCACAAACAGACCAAGGAGTTGAGAAAAGCAATGACGTCAGACGTCAGTCAGACAATGTACATATGTATACATCATTATACCCGTTACTCGTAGAGTAAAAGGGTATACTAGATTCGTTGGAGAGTATGTAACAGGCAGAAGGAAGCGTTTCCGACCCCATAAAGTATATATATTCTTGATCAGGATCACTAGCCGAGTCGATCTAGCCATGTCCGTCTGTCCGTCTGTCCGGATGAACGCTGAGATCCTCCTGGCTCCTACAGTTTTGATGCTAGAATAAAAATTTTAACTGAAATGTATTGTTCTCATCAATACCTATCTATTGAACCAAAAAAAAGTTTAACGCTTTCATATCATCATATTTACTTTTTCATGATAAGTGGGTCCTCTCGAGTAAAAGTCTCACAAAAACTTTTGTGCCACCTACAGGTTTCGCGATATAGCTTAGAATAAAATATTGCCAAGACTTGATTTATGTGGCCTATATTAATACATAACGGCATTGCTAGAAAATAGTCCCTATCTTGAGCCATTGTCCATGTCTTTGGAATTTGACGTAAAAACGGTACCCATTCCTCTGATGGAAAACCGCTTTTAAAAAATAAATCTGAAATGGAAGTAATTTATAATTTTAATTTCGCGTTCCAAAGGTTGCCATGAATTATTTTAAGTTTGACAAAATATGGGAGCAGATAATAAAACTAAAAAAGCGGCTTTATTGCTATAACATGTCCAATAAAATATCTTCATGAAATCGTTTTAAACAAAAATTAAAGCATACAGTGGACAACAGATTCCAAGAAAATTAGAAAATACTTCCGTTTAGGATTTATTGTTTAGACGGCGCCTAAAGGATCAATTAAATCATGGAAAACTTGGAAATTTAATCTTTGACATAAAATCCTGAAGACCATGGGCCATGGTACAAGATGGCCCTTTTTTTATACCCGTTACTCGTAGAGTAAAAGGGTATACTAGATTCGTCGGAAAGTACGTACCAGGCAGAAGTAAGAGATCTCGGAAACTATGAAAGCTAGGCTATTGAGATTTGGCGTGCAGATTTCTGAGCTTCTTCCGCAGCGCGACTTTTTTTCAGTAGAGCGCCACGCCCATTCTAACTCCCACAAACCGCCCAAAACTGTGGGTTCTACAGTTTTGATGCTAGAATAAAAATTTTAACTGAAATGTATTGTTCTCATCAATACCTATCGATTGAAAAAAAGTTTGCCACGCCCACTTTAACGCCCACAAACTTCAAAAAATCGTAAATATGAACGTGGATATCTCGGAAACTATCAAGGATAGAGAATTGGGATCTCAGATTTAGATTCCCTAGCCTTGTGCGCAGCGCAAGTTTGTTACGCAAATATGCCACGCCCACTCTAACGCCCACAAACCGCCCAAGCCTGTGGCGCCCACAATTTTCATGCTAGATACTAAATTTTAACTGAACTGTATTGAATACCTATCGATTGACCCAAAAAAAATTTTCCACGCCCACTATAACGCCCGTAACGCTTAAATCTGTCTACCGCCGATAGGTGGCGCATTTCAATCTCGCTTTGCTGCTTGCATATCTCCATTTCCCTTTGGTCCCTTTAGCTGAGTAACGGGTATCTGATAGTCGAGGTACTCGACTATAGCGTTCTTCCTTGTTTTTAGTAATTCTGTCTTATATTAAGAGAGTGTTTCAAGAAAAATATTTAATATAGGCTCAATTATATAAGCCACATAATTAAAAATGTCGGCAAACATCGGTTTTTTGTATTCTTAGCTATACCGCGGATCCGATGGGTTACGAAATGGTTTGTATAGGACTTTTGTTCAGGAGGATCCAATTATCATGGAAAACTAGATATGGTTCATACAAATTTGTGGGAAAAAAGCAAAAAAGCCTAAGTTTGTTATAATTATAATTATTAAATTTAAAAATACAAAAAGGATATTCCCATAGTATAAGATAATATGTCAAAAAACGCATCATATTATTTTCCCACCAATTTTCCGATCGTTCCTAAGCCAGCTGTATGGTATAGTCGTCCGATTTTGATAAAATTAAATTCGAAATTCAGAACTAGTTAAAAAATGATATTTCCAAGCGAAGGAGGTTATATGTTAAACAAGGAAGAACGCTATAGTCGAGTACCTCGACTATCAGATACCCGTTACTCAGCTAAAGGGACCAAAGGAAAGTGGAGATATGCACGCAGCAATTGCGCCACCTACCGGCGGTAGACAGATTTAAGCGTTATGGGCGTTAGAGTGGGCGTGGCAAATTTTTTTTGGGTCAATCGATAGGTATTGACGAGACCAATACAGTTCAGTTAAAATTTTGTATCTAGCATGAAAATTGTGGGCGCCACAGCCTTGGGCGGTTTGTGGGCGTTAGAAAGGGCGTGGCATATTTTCGTAACAAACTTGCGCTGCGCACAGAGCTACGGAATCTAAATCTGTGATCCCAATTCTCTATCCTTGATAGTTTCCGAGATATCCACGTTCATATTTACGATTTTTTGAAGTTTGTGGGCGGTTTGTGGGCTTACAAGTGGGCGTGGCAATTTTTTTTTTGAGTCAATCGATAGGTATTGATGAGATCAATACATTTCATTTAAAATTTTTATTCTAGCACCGAAACTGTAGGAGCCACAGTTTTGGGCGGTTTGTGGGCGTTAGAGTGGGCGTGGCACTCTACAAACAAACTTGCGCTGCGTAAGAAGCTCAGGAATCTGCACGCCAAATCTCAATAGCCTAGCTCTCATAGTTTCCGAGATCTCAGCGTTCATCCGGACAGACAGACGGACAGACGGACAGACGGACAGACGGACAGACGGACATGGCTAGATCGACTCGGCTAGTGATCCTGATCAAGAATATATATACTTTATGGGGTCGGAAACGCTTCCTTCTTCCTGTTACATACTTTCCGACGAATCTAGTATACCCTTTTACTCTACGAGTAACGGGTATAAAAACATCAAAGCTATAATTTGTTTCATAATATTTTCCCGCCAATTTTTCGATCGTTCCTATGGCAGCTATATGATATTGTCGTCCGATTTTGATAAAATTAAATCCAAAAATAAAAACTAATTAAAAAATGATATTTTTAAGCGTAGGAGTTTATATGTTTAAAATGACCAAAGAAATCATTTAAAAAAATTTTTTTTTCCGATTATTCCTATGGGAGCTATAAGATATAGTTGTCCGATCCGGCTGCTTTCGACTTATATACTACCTGCAAAGGAAAGAAGACTTTTGGGAAAGTTTCAGCCCAATAGTTTTAAAACTAAGAGACTAGTTTGCGTAGAAACGGACGGACTGACGGACAGACGGACATGGCTAGATGGACTCGTCTAGTGATGCTGATCAAGAATATATTTACTTTATGGGGTCGGAAACGTCACCTTCACTGCGTTGCAAACTTCTGACTGAAGTCATTATACCCTCTGCAAGGGTATAAAAAGGCAGAAAGGAAATCACGGTGCACGTCAGCGACTTGAAACATCAGGAGCACGTGGGCGATGCGAGTAATAACGATGATATAAATCGGTCGAGAGGTCGTTCGGCAATTAAAGAACCAGCGGAGTACATCGTGAATGGGCAGCGGCAACCGGAGTCAACGGAGCATGCCACACACAGACCAGAACTCTGTTCCTTCAAACACAAACCAGAACCAACTACGCACAAAGAAGAAGGACTGCAAGATGCTGTTTAATCGTCAGGCCGAAGCCGAAGTCAACGGAAGGAATAGAGAAACAGACAAGAAGATCGAACAGAACCGAGCATGGGCAGCGGCAACCGTTTAATAATCAGGCTAGGACCGGAGTCAACGGAACTCTGTTCGTTCAAACACAAGCTTAAGCCAATGACTCATAAAGGAAAATGACTTCACGGAGCCATTTAGTCGTCAGGCCGAGGCCGAAGTCAACGGAATGGAGATGTGAACACACAAGGAGAACAGTTGTTGGATAAAATAGAAAATGAAGACCCAACAGATCCCACGACACATGGGGCAGGGGCAACCGTTTCGGTGTCAGGCCAAGCCCGGAGCTTACACCCAAAACCAGGACACCATCGGGTGAAGCATTAACCAGACCAACGAAACGACAGGCAAAGCCAACGGAAACAGAATGAAAGTAAGGTCTAAAATACATGTCACCGAGGAAAAGGGAGAGATACAATGGAAATAATCGTACCGTAAAGCACAAGCACGCGTTGGCGGCAGCAGCCAAAACTGAAGTGACCAAACAATAAGAGAAGTACGTCTAGGAGCCTAGGCAAAATGGCGGCGACCGAAGCAAAAGCACAGGTCACAAAGTAAAATAGCGGTAACGGCCAAAAGGTCACCTGAACTTCGCGGCGAGGACGAGGGGAAACGTTCGCTGCCGGAGCCAGTGGTCACGACGGAGGAGAGTGACATGTAGTGGAACGAGGACCCGGTCAAGAATAGGGGAATGTGGTGGTTGTGGAACGCCAGGGACCCGCCGGTCGACGCGATCCTGCCGGGGTACGCCGAGGTCTTCGAGGGCGCGGCGAAAGAGCACCTCCCTCGCGATGGCGGAGGCAGCGACGGCTGGAGGAGGCAGAAGAGGAAGGGCGGAGGATATGGGAAAGGGAGGTCCTGATGGAGGAGGTACCTATGCTAGCTCCGGGGATGCTTGGGGTCCCTCCCACATCCAGGTACAGCCCGCTCATGGTGGAGAGGAGGACGGAGTCCCAGGACACGCCGCCGTCTCCATCTAGATCCCACGATAGCACTCTTAATACTTTAATTAGTTATGAATGCTGTTATGCACCACATCTCGGAGCCTATATGTATCCGCTAGCAGGAATGTTTTGTAGCTTTATTATAGTAATTTCAAAATAAGTGAAACTTCGTATTGCCCAATCAGAGTCCCTTTTCTGGAACTCACTGCTCGATGCAAATAGCTAACAATATTTTCAATTTGGTAAACAGATTTATATAAAGTCCCAAAAGTTTTATTGATTCAACAGTGTACTGAAGTGGGGTCGATTTTCTTCTGCTTTCCTCAAGCGGTCGGGAATTTCCTGGGAGATATGGACGTCAGGGCACAGAAATTAAAAATGGCTTCGAAGACTGAGTTTCACTATTAATTTCACTTTATTAGTGCTTGTGCACTCGGTAACGCTAGCTTTTACACTGATTTTTTAAAGCTATTGAAGTGAGCGGAGAGCCACTAAGAACAGCCCGAGAGCGAGATGAGAGTAAAGGAAACTCGGTTGTTCCAGTGCACTGCTCGAAAAGCTCGGCGCCTTGGCGCGGACATTCTCCCCCCTTACGAGAGAGTACATTGAAGCAATACATCAGGACTGACGGCAGGCTCACGATCCACCCAAACTGCTCTGAGCGAGAGGCAGTCCATCTTGCAAATTAAGGAGCCCGGGTTGGATCACCTGTGGGTATACATCGGATCCCAACAGTAGAGTGATGGTGGCCGGATGGTGGAACTGTTCATCGGCCAGCCTTATGTCGTTGAATTTGACCCGAACCTCATCGCTCAGCGTCCGAATTGGTGTTCGGATCCGAAGTCTGGGGTCGATCTTCAGGACCAACTCAATTTTAAAATTGCCCGACCTCGACTTAACGGTCGTCGAGCAAACACCTTCCTCTCCAACGCTTGTGGTTGGCAGCCGAAAAGCCTCAGCCAGCGACCTGTCGATGCTGCTTACGGGGGTGCACGGATCGATGAGCGCGCCTGTCTTGTAGCAGTTGCGCATGCCTCGCATGAGGTTAATTCTGCCTTTACCAGATTCTTCACTTTCGGAATCCAATACTTCGATCGGATCAGGCGTACCATTAATTGGCTGCCGCCATGGAGAGAAATCTGGTGTGTGAACTGGACTAGAAGCCGGGAAAATCGACAACTATATGGCAGAATGATAGGATAGCGCTCGTCATACTGCAGGTTCTTGGATGCCGTAATCCGCCCACATGCTCTCAAGGTACCCTGGTCATCTATAAATGGAAATAGATTTGAAATTTGGCTTGATGAGGCTTTGCTTTACTTCGCAACAATCGAAGCTCGAGAGCGTATTCTTCACGTTGGCCAGTATTGGGTAGGTCCTCTCAGCCTCCCGGATTTCCTGATTACTGAGCTGCTTATCTGGACTTACAGGAGCCTTACGACAGCGAGTTAGGAACCTTTAGGAAGGAAGGGCGGAGGATATGGGAAAGGGAGGTCCTGATGGAGGAGGTACCTATGCTAGCTCCGGGGATGCTTGGGGTCCCTCCCACATCCAGGTACAGCCCGCTCATGGTGGAGAGGAGGACGGAGTCCCAGGACACGCCGCCGTCTCCATCTAGATCCCACGATAGCACTCTTAATACTTTAATTAGTTATGAATGCTGTTATGCACCACATCTCGGAGCCTATATGTATCCGCTAGCAGGAATGTTTTGTAGCTTTATTATAGTAATTTCAAAATAAGTGAAACTTCGTATTGCCCAATCAGAGTCCCTTTTCTGGAACTCACTGCTCGATGCAAATAGCTAACAATATTTTCAATTTGGTAAACAGATTTATATAAAGTCCCAAAAGTTTTATTGATTCAACAGTGTACTGAAGTGGGGTCGATTTTCTTCTGCTTTCCTCAAGCGGTCGGGAATTTCCTGGGAGATATGGACGTCAGGGCACAGAAATTAAAAATGGCTTCGAAGACTGAGTTTCACTATTAATTTCACTTTATTAGTGCTTGTGCACTCGGTAACGCTAGCTTTTACACTGATTTTTTAAAGCTATTGAAGTGAGCGGAGAGCCACTGAGAACAGCCCGAGAGCGAGATGAGAGTAAAGGAAACTCGGTTGTTCCAGTGCACTGCTCGAAAAGCTCGGCGCCTTGGCGCGGACATTGAAGCAATACATCAGGACTGACGGCAGGCTCACGATCCACCCAAACTGCTCTGAGCGAGAGGCAGTCCATCTTGCAAATTAAGGAGCCCGGGTTGGATCACCTGTGGGTATACATCGGATCCCAACAGTAGAGTGATGGTGGCCGGATGGTGGAACTGTTCATCGGCCAGCCTTATGTCGTTGAATTTGACCCGAACCTCATCGCTCAGCGTCCGAATTGGTGTTCGGATCCGAAGTCTGGGGTCGATCTTCAGGACCAACTCAATTTTAAAATTGCCCGACCTCGACTTAACGGTCGTCGAGCAAACACCTTCCTCTCCAACGCTTGTGGTTGGCAGCCGAAAAGCCTCAGCCAGCGACCTGTCGATGCTGCTTACGGGGGTGCACGGATCGATGAGCGCGCCTGTCTTGTAGCAGTTGCGCATGCCTCGCATGAGGTTAATTCTGCCTTTACCAGGTTCTTCACTTTCGGAATCCAATACTTCGATCGGATCAGGCGTACCATTAATTGGCTGCCGCCATGGAGAGAAATCTGGTGTGTGAACTGGACTAGAAGCCGGGAAAATCGACAACTATATGGCAGAATGATAGGATAGCGCTCGTCATACTGCAGGTTCTTGGATGCCGTAATCCGCCCACATGCTCTCAAGGTACCCTGGTCATCTATAAATGAAAATAGATTTGAAATTTGGCTTGATGAGGCTTTGCTTTACTTCGCAACAATCGAAGCTCGAGAGCGTATTCTTCACGTTGGCCAGTATTGGGTAGGTCCTCTAAGCCTCCCAGATTTCCTGATTACTGAGCTGCTTATCTGGACTTACAGGAGCCTTACGACAGCGAGTTAGGAACCTTTAGGAAGGAAGGGCGGAGGATATGGGAAAGGGAGGTCCTGATGGAGGAGGTACCTATGCTAGCTCCGGGGATGCTTGGGGTCCCTCCCACATCCAGGTACAGCCCGCTCATGGTGGAGAGGAGGACGGAGTCCCAGGACACGCCGCCGTCTCCATCTAGATCCCACGATAGCACTCTTAATACTTTAATTAGTTATGAATGCTGCTATGCACCACATCTCGGAGCCTATATGTATCCGCTAGCAGGAATGTTTTGTAGCTTTATTATAGTAATTTCAAAATAAGTGAAACTTCGTATTGCCCAATCAGAGTCCCTTTTCTGGAACTCACTGCTCGATGCAAATAGCTAACAATATTTTCAATTTGGTAAACAGATTTATATAAAGTCCCAAAAGTTTTATTGATTCAACAGTGTACTGAAGTGGGGTCGATTTTCTTCTGCTTTCCTCAAGCGGTCGGGAATTTCCTGGGAGATATGGACGTCAGGGCACAGAAATTAAAAATGGCTTCGAAGACTGAGTTTCACTATTAATTTCACTTTATTAGTGCTTGTGCACTCGGTAACGCTAGCTTTTACACTGATTTTTTAAAGCTATTGAAGTGAGCGGAGAGCCACTGAGAACAGCCCGAGAGCGAGATGAGAGTAAAGGAAACTCGGTTGTTCCAGTGCACTGCTCGAAAAGCTCGGCGCCTTGGCGCGGACATTGAAGCAATACATCAGGACTGACGGCAGGCTCACGATCCACCCAAACTGCTCTGAGCGAGAGGCAGTCCATCTTGCAAATTAAGGAGCCCGGGTTGGATCACCTGTGGGTATACATCGGATCCCAACAGTAGAGTGATGGTGGCCGGATGGTGGAACTGTTCATCGGCCAGCCTTATGTCGTTGAATTTGACCCGAACCTCATCGCTCAGTGTCCGAATTGGTGTTCGGATCCGAAGTCTGGGGTCGATCTTCAGGACCAACTCAATTTTAAAATTGCCCGACCTCGACTTGACGGTCGTCGAGCAAACACCTTCCTCTCCAACGCTTGTGGTTGGCAGCCGAAAAGCCTCAGCCAGCGACCTGTCGATGCTGCTTACGGGGGTGCACGGATCGATGAGCGCGCCTGTCTTGTAGCAGTTGCGCATGCCTCGCATGAGGTTAATTCTGCCTTTACCAGATTCTTCACTTTCGGAATCCAATACTTCGATCGGATCAGGCGAACCATTAATTGGCTGCCGCCATGGAGAGAAATCTGGTGTGTGAACTGGACTAGAAGCCGGGAAAATCGACAACTATATGGCAGAATGATAGTATAGCGCTCGTCATACTTCAGGTTCTTGGATGCCGTAATCCGCCCACATGCTCTCAAGGTACCCTGGTCATCTATAAATGGAAATAGATTTGAAATTTGGCTTGATGAGGCTTTGCTTTACTTCGCAACAATCGAAGCTCGAGAGCGTATTCTTCACGTTGGCCAGTATTGGGTAGGTCCTCTCAGCCTCCCGGATTTCCTGATTACTGAGCTGCTTATCTGGACTTACAGGAGCCTTACGACAGCGAGTTAGGAACCTTTAAACTCTCTTAACTCAGTGACTGGGTGTGGATTCGAAGTTTCTGGCCATTGGAGTTTGGGCATTGGTAACCATTGGGGGCCATGCCACCAGAGGGTGCTATCGCCCAACTCCTGCAGGGAGACGCCACGACTGGCTAGGTCCGCAGAATTGTGTTCTGATCGCACATGCGACCAATTCCCAATCTTTATATATTGAGCTTTTTTCGTTACGCGGTTGGCCACGAATGTGGTCCAGGAGCTGGCTGGTTTTCTTAACCCCCCATGTGAGAACGATGGTGGAATCTGCCCAGCAGAAGAACTCAGTGCTGGCTGTTGGCATATTTGGAAAGATGGTAGATGCCACCTCTTCCAGCAACAGGGCACAGCTAAAGTCGGGGAAGGGACACAGTTTTCACAGGGGCAACTCGGGTCTTTGCCGTAAGCAAGTGGGTCATTATCTGATGACCGAATTCTACCCTGACATATAGCGCAGCCCCATAAGCCTTTTGGGGAGCGTCACATAACCCATGATGCTCGACTTTCACCTGGTGCTGATAACCGACCCATCTCGGAATACGAATTTGATCGAGATCGAAATAGCTTCGCAGGAAATCTTGCCCCCTGTGAGTCATTTCTTCGGGGCGGGGTCGAGAAGCTTGGTGATCTGGGAGAGAACTTCTCGCTTTGTATAGGAGGTTTGGATGGTAATCTATGGCGGTACAAAATAAAACTCATCAGACGTGGCCTTCCACCGAATACCAAGAGTTTTCGTAGTACTTTCGGCGTCGATACTAAGGAAATCATCGTGGAGAAGATGCTCGTTCGGAATGCCCTCAAGACTGCTTTTTTTTGTTGGAAGTCCACTTCCTTAACGGGAAAGCTGCGGAGCCGAGAGCGTTCTGCAGATCTCGAATTGCTAGTCGGGATTATTGTATTGAATTTGCTCCCGCCAGATCGCCATCGACGTACATGAAATGCCGAATAGTGTGGCTAGCTCTTGGAAACTTTTCTTCTACTTCATCTGCCAATTGCTGCAGTATGCTTTGGATCAACTCAGATTTTAAGATACATTTTCGTAATGTCCGCATTAAAAACGAATTGGAAATATCGTCACTTAAAAATCTGAATGGTCATAAAAAACATCGGGGTGAAGTTCCGTTTAGCTCCAACGCCCGATTTCGTTCAAACTTTCAATATCCACGTTATTTGGGGTCCTGATTACGGGAAAAATAGTCAAAGTTGGCGCAAATAACGGGATCATGGAAAATAACGGTAAAAACTGTTTTTCGTAAATATCTTCGAATATATTAACCTAATCAAAAAGTTTGCCAAGGAGAAGTGAATTTAATTTATGTTTTATAAATTTTTTCTGTAAAACTAATAGTTTTCGTTAAAAACGCTAAATAAGATTACATTCTCACAAGGTTTGAAAGAAAAAATCCGTTGGAGCACACTTGCGTCATTTTGCCCGATATATCGCACGAAGGCTTGTTGTTATATCGACGTGTCGATATTGATATCGATGTCAGTCGATGTTTTAGTGATGGTACGACCAAGACACGAGAACGGCATTAAAATTTTTAAGAACACGAAATTAAAATAATAAAGTCTAAATGAAAAGTAAAAGCAAAATAGAAATGTTGGAAAGAGCATTTAAGTTGTCGTAGTTAAAAATAAGGTAAGAAAACAATATCAAATTCAAATTATAAAACGGAAATAAAAAATATAAAAAGCATTTCTAATGTCGCAAGCAAAAGTTTTTTTGACAAAAATCGCGCCGATTTTTTTGCCTCCGACGCTTTACTTGCTCGACTCCTTGCACATAAGTATGTTTGTGTGTACCTGACCCTTTTTTCGCTTTTTCTAAATTTTTTTTTTTTT